>NW_026124252.1:0-20000 GCF_025177605.1 Cucumis melo
CTACCATAGTCGGTATTCAAGAATCAGTACATGAAATTTTAATGAATTTGAAAGAAATTGTATTGAGAAGTAATCTGTATGGAACTCGTGATGCGTCTATTTGTGTCAAGGGTCCTGGATGCGTAACTGCTCAAGACATCATCTTACCACCTTCGGTGGAAATCGTTGATAATACACAGCATATAGCTAACCTAACGGAACCAATTAATTTTTGTATTGAATTAAAGATCGAGAGGAATCGCGGATATCATATACAAACGCCAAATAATTTTCAAGACGCAAGTTATCCTATGGATGCTATATTCATGCCTGTTCGAAATGTTAATCATAGTATTCATTCTTATGTAAATGGGAATGAAAAACAAGAGATACTTTTTCTCGAAATATGGACCAATGGAAGTTTAACTCCTAAAGAAGCACTTCATGAAGCCTCTCGGAATTTGATTGATTTATTTATTCCTTTTTTACATGCGGAAGAAGAAAAAGAAAACTTCCATTTTAAAAATAATAAACAAAAAGTTACTTTACCCCTTTTTACTTTTCATGAGAAATTGGCGAAACTAAGAAAAAAGAAAAAAGAAAGAGCATTAAAATATATTTTTATTGACCAATCAGAATTGCCTCCTAGGATCTATAATTGCCTCAAAAGGTGCAATATACATACATTATTTGACCTTTTGAATAATAGTCCAGACGAACTTATGAAAATCAAACATTTTCGCATAGAAGACGTAAAACATATATTAGACATTCTCGAAATGGAAAAGAATTTTGCATAAATTTGAAATCCATTGGATTTTTGTTGTAAAAAAACTTTATAAAAAAAAAAGACGAAAATGAAGTTTGAATCTTTAACAGAATCCGTATACTCAAAATAAATCAAAAATTTCATTAAATATGTGTATCTAGGGGTAATTCACTTTGAAGCAACTATTCCCTAGATACACACATCGTGATATTTTATTTATTTCACAATTGAATCAATTTAAAAAAGCCCTAAAGTTAGGGATTTATCAATCGGTAATGTTGCTCCAATACCCAACCAAAGAGCTACTGCGGGTACCAATCAAAAAGACGGTTGTCGCTACTGGACGACGAAATGGATTTTGGAATTTATTGACATTCTCCAAAAATGGTACAGTTAATAATCCCGCCGGTACGGAAACCATTAAAAGAACACCCAATAACTTATTTGGCACTGTACGAAGTATTTGAAATACGGGAAAGAAATACCATTCCGGCAATATTTCCAAAGGAGTTGCAAATGGATCTGCGGGTTCACCAATCATTGATGGTTCTAGAACCGCTAAGCCCACGTTACATGCAATAGTACCTAAATGACTACTGGAAAAATATATAAAAGATCATTGGGCCATGCGGGTTCTCCGTAATAATTATGACCCATACCCTTAGCCAATTTAGCTCTTAATACAGGATCATTCAAATCTGGTTTTTTTTGTTATTAGGATAGGTGAATTATTATGGATCCATCCCCCGAAAGAACCGGACATGATAATTTTTCATCATCCGGCTCGAGCACAAATCAAACGAACCAACTGGATCCAGAAAAAAAAATCGATATCTTATCCAAGCATATATAAAATAAATGAGTGATTCAATGTAAGAAAAAATTTAGCGGATTCCGTTTTCAAGAGTTACAATTATCCATTGCAAGGAATTAAGTTCGTACAGATAAATGCTCAATACCCAAGTAGGCTTACAAAGTTGATAATGTTCAAGTGCTTTCTGGGTCGTCTCAAACCTTGCGATGGGGCTTTAGCCCCCAAAAATATTGATACTTTTTACATCCAAAGGATTTACTTGTTACTAATAGAGTCTAGCCTATGTTCTTCTTTAGATCCCTTGTTTCACTCCGATAGTATTATAAATCGAGTCAATGCAGAGGAAATGAATGCATTTTCATACTATTAAGTAAGTGAAATAGATAAAACATAATCTGTATTATGGCATATATATCACCTATTCTAATGGATCTTACGGAGCCTGGTCATGCACGACATGGTCAAGTCTGATCATGGAAAAGATTCTCTTCAAGCGAACCAGCCTACCCTCTGTATGGAGCTTTCGCGGTGGTTGGAATAAAGACACATTTTGTTGTGAATCCCAATGTGGCAGATAAAAAGACATATATCTACACGGTCCAATCAATAGTTCAAGTCACACACTCCCATAATCCATTTTCTCTTCGAAGAATTCCCTTCAACTATTATTGAAAAATAACGAATAAAATTTCGTGGAGTTGAAGGGAAATATCCAAATACATGTCTTATTTTTCAATAATCCATATTTGCAGCAATGAAATACTCTTCTTCCCCCCTGAGTAATCATAAATAACTAATTACAAATCTATGATTTCTATTCTCTATAAAGGACCAGAAATGCCTTGCTTACGT
The DNA here is from genome assembly GCF_025177605.1 of Cucumis melo. Classification (NCBI taxonomy): domain Eukaryota; kingdom Viridiplantae; phylum Streptophyta; class Magnoliopsida; order Cucurbitales; family Cucurbitaceae; genus Cucumis; species Cucumis melo. The sequence continues at coordinate 2,415 of NW_026124252.1, forward strand.
ATCATTGGGAAGTGCATTAACATAAATACGGCAGTAAGAAGAGGTAATACAAAAGTGTGTAAACTATAAAAACGAGTCAAGGTAGATTGTCCCACACTAGCACTTCCGCGTAATAACTCTACCAAAGGCGACCCTATTACTGGAATAGCTTCCGGTACACCTGTTACAATTTTGACTGCCCAATAACCAATTTGGTCCCGAGGTAAGGAATAACCAGTTACACCAAAGGATGCGGTCAATACAGCCAGAACCACACCTGTAACCCAAGTCAATTCACGAGGTTTTTTAAATCCACCAGTAAGATACACGCGAAATACGTGCAGGATCATCATTAAGACCATCATACTTGCCGACCATCTATGAACTGATCGGATTAACCAACCAAAATTTGCTTCCGTCATTATATATTGAACAGAAGCAAAAGCCTCAGTAACGGTCGGACGGTAGTAAAAAGTCATAGCAAACCCCGTAGCTACTTGTACTAAAAAACAAGTAAGCGTAATTCCTCCTAGACAATAAAATATGTTGACATGAGGAGGAACGTATTTACTAGTTATATCATCTGCAATCGCCTGAATTTCAAGACGTTCTTCGAACCAAATCATACACTTTATTGAGATAGGTAAACCAAGGGGACCCCCCTCTGAGAACCGTATATGAGAATTTCGTCTCGTACGGCTCAAACAGAAACACCCAAATACCGCTCGTAACGGATATGTGTACTAAAAAGTTTCAAACTTCTTAATGCTATGATTCAATTTTTTGTATCAAGATACGAAAGAATCAAAATCCGAAAAGTCTTCTTTGTAGTTATAATGCCCAAATATCAAGTCGGCTCATTCATAGTTATATTGATCATTAGGGGCCTCTTGAATCTTCTATTTACCTATTTTTTTTCTTTGATTTGTATGTAATGCGACTTTACTCTTGTTTTCTTTATTATTGATAGGAATTATCTTGTTAAGACCCTATGAATCAATTAAAACCTTAGATTCAGACTAGAACCACGATGATTCAATAAAAAACCTTCCAAAAAAAGTTCAAAAATTCCCTGAGTAAGAACCCTTGGATTATCACTTATTCAATGCTTATTCAATGACTGAATATAATGAAAAAAGCTAAAGAAAGGTTTATCCTTTAACCAAAATAAGTAGAAACGAAAGAATAAATTTTTTTTATTTATCACTTCTAACTCTTGTTTCGGAGTCCGGCCACGAGGTCTGATAAGTATGAATCATAGTTCTAATATTTGTTCTAATATTTTGGAATCTATTTCATATATTCTGTGCTCCAGATACTAGCCTAGACTGAATATCCAACGAGATCAAATCATCTTCATCAAGATGACCGACTTCTTCTCTGTCGTATCCATAGGATCAATTCTAACAAGTCACACACTCATATTCCGGAAATACAGAAAAAAATAAATTCCACGATCGAACTACCAAAAAATAGTGGGCTAAAAAGCAGAAACCTACATACTTTAGACTTTCCTTTTTATTGAAAAGTTATTTAGGGGTTCTTGTGAATCGAATCTAATTGCTTGAAATTCCGTCCAGTAAAATGGAAGAATTATAAATCTCCAAAATAATACATAGGAATATCGCAAATAAACCCATCGCGACACCCATTAAAGGTGTAGTTCCCCACCCAGGAGCCACTTTACCATATTCCGAATTCAATGGTTTCAATAAATCCCCTACAACAGTTCGTCTTGGCCCAGATCTAGAACTATCGTCAACGGTTTGTGTAGCCATAAATAATCCTATATTTTTTTTTATTCAGTGAGATCTGTTGACTTTGTATACCATTCCGTTGTAAATAAATGATCTTATTATAGATCCATTGTGGTCTTGAAATTATATAATAATGGAAACAGCAACCCTAGTTGCCATCTCTATATCTGGTTTACTTGTAAGTTTTACTGGGTATGCCTTATATACTGCTTTTGGGCAACCCTCTCAACAACTAAGAGATCCATTCGAGGAACACGGGGACTAGTTGAAGTAATGAGCCTCACAATATTGTGAGGCTCATTACTTCAATTGAGATAATGAGAAATCATTTTGCCTTTTTAGTTGGAGTTGGAACTTTAGGCGGTTCGCGAAAAAAGATAGCGAAAAAAATTATTCCTAGAGTCGAGACTAAGAGGAATGTATAAACCAATGCTTCCATAGATTTGATTTCGGTTTACAATTATAGCTTCCATACCTGTTTAATTGGGATCTTTTTACGGATAAAAAAAAGACCAAGACAAGAGTCAAAGAAATGAAAAGTAAGCAATCCGAATAAAGATTTATCCGGTACCCTATCTATGTCAAATCAAAAAATAAAGGAAAAAAAGAACAGAGCAATCTTGTATCAGACTAGACTCTTTTTGTAGTTGGATCTCCAAGTTTTTGGAATGCCCCAAATTCTACTTGAGCGTCCAAATCTGGGTCAATACCAGCAAAGACATCTCTGAACAAGGTTCTCGCACCATGCCAAATGTGTCCGAAGAAGAAGAGCAAAGCAAAGGAAGCATGCCCAAAAGTAAACCAACCCCTTGGACTGCTACGAAAAACCCCATCGGATTTCAAAGTAGCACGATCTAATTCAAAAATTTCACCCAATTGAGCACGTCTAGCATATTTTTTCACAGTAGCAGGATCACTATAACTGACTCCATTGAGTTCACCGCCATAGAACTCAACAGTTACACCGACCTGTTCAACACTATACTTCGATTCTGCTCTTCGAAAAGGAACATCGGCTCTAACAATTCCGTCTCCGTCTACCAAAACAACCGGAAATGTTTCAAAAAAGGTCGGCATACGGCGTACAAAAAGTTCGCGCCCTTCTTTATCTCTAAAAACAGGGTGTCCTAACCAACCAACAGCTATTCCATCCCCGTTGTCCATGGAACCCGCTCTGAATAATCCACCTTTTGCGGGATTATTCCCGATATAATCATAAAAAGCTAATTTTTCAGGAATTTTAGACCAAGCTTCTGATAAACTTTGATTTTCGGCTAACCCGGTACTAACTCTTCGATATATTTCTTGCTGGAAGTATCCCTGATCCCATTGATAACGAGTGGGCCCAAATAATTCAATCGGGGTAGTTGCTGAACCATACCACATAGTTCCAGCAACAACAAAAGCTGCAAAAAATACAGCAGCGATACTACTGGAAAGGACGGTTTCAATATTTCCCATACGTAATCCTTTGTATAGACGTTGGGGCGGACGAACACTAAGATGGAATAGGCCCGCTAATATGCCCAATGTACCTGCTGCAATATGATGCGAGGCTATTCCGCCCGGAACAAAAGGATCAAACCCTTCGACACCCCACGCAGGATTTACGGCTTGTACCCTTCCGGTTAATCCATAAGGATCGGATACCCATATTCCCGGACCATACAATCCGGTTACATGAAATGCACCAAAACCAAAGCAACCCAACCCTGAGAGAAATAAATGAATTCCAAAAATCTTCGGCAAATCCAAAGAAGGTTTTCCTGTACGTTCATCACAAAATATTTCTAGATCCCAATACACCCAATGCCAGATAGCTGCTAAGAAGCACAATCCAGAAAACACAATATGTGCTCCGGCCACACCTTCGTAACTCCAAATACCCGGATTCGTTATAGTCCCTCCTGTGATACTCCAACCCCCCCATGAATTGGTTATTCCTAAACGAGTCATGAAGGGTATAACGAACATACCCTGTCTCCACATTGGATCAAGAACAGGATCAGAGGGATCAAAAACTGCTAATTCGTATAGGGCCATTGAACCGGCCCAACCAGCAACTAGAGCTGTATGCATTATATGAACAGAAAGCAAACGACCGGGATCATTCAATACAACGGTATGAACACGATACCAAGGCAAACCCATGGAAATACCCCTTTATCAAGGAAAAATAGACACTATGTAACTTTATTGCACTGAAAAAAAAAACTATGCTACGGACCTCCCCTTTTGAGGGGATTATCTTGGCGAAAGGATTAATATTTAGTCTATTCTTTTAGTAATAATGGAACAATTCGATTCTATTCGTAGGAACAAAAAGAAGCAGATCTATTCTATACTCGATAAGTACCAATACGCAATGGTAGATGGGAATTGATCCTATTTTATAGGAGTGAATGTATACATACTTGTTCATCATTCAAAAACCTATTCGGGAAGAAGTTTCCCTTATTAATTCTGTTTTCCTTTTTTATGAACTTATTAAATCTATGTATAAAATATGCTAAAAGATAAAATCTGATAAAGGCCCATCTTATTTATTAAGACAATAAACCCGTTGTTACGCTTCCACATCAAAGTTAGCTATAGTACTTAATTCTTTTTTCTTTGCTTTAATGCCTATTGGTGTTCCAAAAGTACCTTTTCGAAGTCCCGGAGAGGAAGACGCATCGTGGGTTGACCTATAGTGCGACTTGTCAGATATATTGGGTCATATGGTATTTCCCCGTTCTCTCCCCCGATCGAGATATCCTCTCTTTCGCCCAAGACGGATTGATTTAATCATCAAAAATTTGGAGCGTGAAGTGCAATTAGATCTATTTTTTGGGGGGTATCCAGATTAATATTATCAATTAGAATAATTTATGGTTTTCTCGGTTGTACTAATAAAATGAAGTATCCAGGCTCCGCTTAGAAAAAACTCAATTTGGAATCTATCTATTCTATGATTACTACTACTTGTATCATATTCGATTTATCAATAGCATTGATAGAAAACTTTTAATCAATCGAGTAATATGAAGTAAATTGAAAAAAAAAAAAGAAGTCGTAGCAAAAAGCCATGCTATTGGGGCATTTGTCCTATATGTGCAAATCCAAATCGGGCAGATCTTGACTCGGAGTAGAGCATAAACCTAAAAGAATTGAAGAAGACCATTTTGGAACAAGAAAATGACATCGGAATTGAAATTGAATCTCGATGAAACAATATATCAATGAAAAGTTAGTTCGATAAATTGAAAATTTAATGAATTGTTTTTTTATTTATTGAAATTTATAGTATAGATAAACGACCGCGGGCCAAAGGACAAAACTCATCCATTTTGAAAAAAAAATGGAAGGTAAGAAAAAGCCCCTTCATTAGAAGTTAGAAAGAGTCCTCTAAAGAAGGCTAAAATCTAAACATTGATTCTTTTTTCGCTATTTTTTTTGAACCGTATGCATCAAAAGGTGCCCGTACGGTTCTTAAGGGATACAATTTTATCCTAATCAACCGACTTTATCGAGAAAGATTACTTTTTTTAGGCCAAGAGGTTGATAGTGATATTTCGAATCAACTTATTAGTCTTATGGTATATCTCAGTATGGAGGATGATACCAAAGATCTGTATTTATTTATAAACTCTCCCGGTGGAGGGGTAATAAGCGGATTAGGTATTTATGATACTATGCAATTTGTGCAACCAGATGTACAGACAATATGCATGGGATTAGCCGCTTCAATGGGATCTTTTATTCTAGTCGGAGGAGAAATTACCAAACGTCTAGCATTCCCGCACGCTCGGCGCCAATGAGTTTTTTTTAGACAAAAAGAAAACTATGCCTTCGCCATATAAAATATTAAGTAATAATAGCATGGCACTTTGAATTCGATATGAGAATTTTTTTTTTTCTAAACCATTAGGTTATGTATCGAAAGAGTAGTATGAGATAAAAGGCATTTCCGATTGTAGGCTGATTTATCGCGGAGGCCTCTTTCAGCGTCACAAACTTTTTTGTTTTCACGACGGAAGACTCTTAACAATATTTCTGTTATGAAAGACTACGAAATATTTATTTTTAAGAAAAAAAATAAAAAAAAGAAACTTTGGGATTGCTGAATAACAAACGAAATCATAAAGCAACGGAACCATCATAGTATTTTGAAATTACTAAAAAAAAGGAAGGGTGGTTATTGGATCATTTACTGCTCTGGGTCTGCTAGATCCTATATTTTCTATTCCTTCGCTGGAAGGTAAAAATGAATTCCATTGTGGAGCCGTATGCACTGCACAAAGGATGCCTGTACGGTTGTTAATCCTATCTTTTTTTTATTATCTTTGACTCATCATGATAATGATGTAAGATAGAGAAAACCATTTATTAAATCATCAGGGTAATGATCCATCAACCTGCTAGTTCTTTTTATGAGGCACAAACGGTAGAATTTATCCTGGAAGCGAAAGAACTACTGAGGCTGCGCGAAATCCTCACAAGGGTTTATGTACAAAGAACAGGCAAACCCTTATGGGTTATATCCGAAGACATGGAAAGGGATGTTTTTATGTCAGCAACAGAAGCCCAAGCTCATGGAATTGTTGATCTTGTAGCGGTTGAATAACAAATAGCAGGTATTTCACGCAAAAATCCGAAATTTTCGATTTTCTCTTTTTACCGGGGTTAATATATTACTATTAATCATATTAATTATTAATATCGAATATAGAAGTAATTCATAATCATCCGGTTAGGATTGATCTAAACCAACTCATTATGTATACAATTCAACATGCCAACTATTAAACAACTTATTAGAAACACAAGACAGCCAATCAGAAATGTCACCAAATCGCCCGCCCTTCGGGGATGCCCTCAGCGTCGAGGAACATGTACTAGGGTGTATGTGCGACTCGTTTAGACCATGGACCGGGACAAAAGAAAGTACAAAATTTTTCCCGTATCAGTTATAAGTACAGTGAATAGGATAGAATGAATGGAAGAAATCCGTTCACTACCGAAAATAAATAAACAAAGATTTATCGTATCCTTTTATTGTGTATCAAATTTATGGTTTCTATTGGTGCAAATCCAATCATCTCTATTTTCAATTTTAGATGAGAAAGAATTCCCCATTGGTAACAAATGCTTATCCATTAAGCAGAGGAAATCCTATTTAACAGAAGGATTATAGCCTTATTCTTCCAAGAACGGACTAAGAGGGTCAGCTACCCAACCAATCTTCATAATTAAATACCGTTACTGTATAGGTAGATCTCGTTGTGAAAGACCGATTACTAGATAATTCATGGGTAGAGCCAAAGAGGGTGAACTGTACAAGTTAACAATAACATTGATGAAATAAAAGAAGGAGCTCCGGTGTATAGAGAGGACCTCACCGTTTAAGAAGTAACCATAGAAACGAAGGAACCCACTATTTCTTTATCCATTTCTATTTTTATTTATTTACTCTATTTTTGTTTTTTATACCTAGTAAAAATACTATTTCGTATTTTGGGGTGATTAGAACAAAAAAAGAAATAGTGGTCGGGAAGGTTATAGTAGCAAAAGCCATTGGAATTTTTATTTTATACATTGGAAAAATACGTTTTGTTATTAATAGACTAGGAAAGGAGAAAGGAATAACTGAAAGAAAGGAAATCCATTAGTTATTCATCAAAGTTTCATTTATTCAATGACTAGAATTAAACGAGGATATATAGCTCGGAGACGTAGAACAAAAATTCGTTTATTTGCATCAAGCTTTCGAGGGGCTCATTCAAGACTTACTCGAACTATTACTCAACAGAAAATAAGAGCTTTGGCTTCAGCTTATCGGGATAGAGGTAGGCAAAAAAGAAATTTTCGACAGTTGTGGATCGCTCGAATAAATGCAGTAATTCGATCTAATAAGGTAGACTACAGTTATAGTAGATTCATACACAATCTGTACAAGAGGCAGTTGCTTCTTAATCGTAAAATACTTGCCCAAATCGCGATATTAAATAGAAATTGTCTTTATATGATTTCCAATGAGATCATAAAATACGAAGATTGCAAAGAATCCAGCGGAATGCTTAAAATGGAGTTCTCTGGAGAATGAACTCCGAGAAGGTAGAGTAGAAATTAGTATGATAAAATATGATAAAGTGGTCAAAATGAGCAAATATGTTCAATAAAAAAAAAACGATTTATTCTTCTTCCACTATTCTTTCTTTTTCTTACGACACGACAATCGAATCTAGATTTTCGGATTTTTCGAACAAAGAATCAATCTGCGGTTGAGTTTGGATTAGAATTTTAATTCAATTAAAGAGTAAGCTAAGTCTATTTATTCCTGGTTCTAAGACCAATAGTTCTAGCGGTCGACTCGCTTCTTTCAAATTGTTTCTCATTATTAAGAAAAGGTAACAAAGATAAAATACGAGCTTGTTTTATAGCAATAGTAATTAAGCGTTGCTGTTTTAAGGTCAATCTATTTACCCGTCTAGATAATATTTTTCCTTGTTCACTAATAAATCGACTAATTAAACTCATGTTTCTATAATCAATTCGATCCCCCGATGGAATCGGGGGCAAACGCCTACGAAAAGATCGTTTGGATTTAAGAAAGAGTCGCTTGGATTTATCCATGGTTTTTTTATTCCTTATCCCGAAAATCCTATTTCTTAATTCTAAATCATTTTAGATCCGATCGAAATAGGATTTGGTTTGTTTATATTTAAATCTAAAATATGTCTAATATATGTAATTTTTCATCTTCCTTGGATTGGAAAAGGGTGACACACAGCCGATCGGTTCGATCTATTTCTTTATCTCCCCATGAATCGTATGTTTGTAACACCGGGGACAGAATTTTCTCAATTCCAATCGACTAGGCGTATTGTGTCGATTCTTTTGAGTAATATATCTGGAAATCCCTATTGATTCCTTATTAACACCGTTTCGAACACAACGAGTACATTCCAAAATAACAGTTACTCGGGCATCTTTACCCTTGGCCATGAACCTCCCTTGGATTTTTGATTCACGCAACTCTTCCATTTTCCGATCCAAAATGAAGAAAAAAAGAAAAATTGGTAACTCGAAATAAAATTATGAAAGATTTCGTTACAATCAAATATTAAAATATAGTAATACAATAATTTCTAAATTTAGAATCGCGAGTACAGTTTTTCATTTAAGTATTTTGTATGATATTGTTGCCCTAGCCATCACATTTTCATTTTCGTTCTCACTCTTTTATTAATTAAATTTGAACCTGGCGCCGCGTCCGAGTTTGACTGAGGTTGAATCCATTTTGATTCTTTCTAACTTATTCTAAGTCTAAAAACTCTAAAAAAAAGAAGGGGGAAGGGGATTAGTCAAAGATATTTGATTGTTTTTCTAATCTTCTTCACCCCTTCCCAAGTCAATAACTAGAATGAAAAAAACGGGAATACCAACGCATCCGGGAATAAACGATTGATCTCGATTAATAGACCCGCTAAAGCCCCGAACCATATAGTACTTACTACCGGTGCCACGGAGAGATATGTTTTTAGATCTCGCATTGAAAACCCTCCTACTTTATAGTAATTTGTAATACATACTGGTATTACATACCATCAAATGTATATATAGTTAATAACCGCTTGTATTGTCCGCGGAATTCCTAATTCAAATTGAAATGTACAACAGTTCAATTCGGTAGATATTCCCTTTTTTATTAAAAAAAATATGTAGCTTTCCGCCCCACCCCAAATATTCATTTTTCTTTACGGCGGATTTAATATTTATTATTTCATACGTATATAAGTCTTTTTATTATTTTTATTATATTTTATATATGATATGAGACAAAAAAGAAGAAATGGCAAGATAATTTGTGTATACCAATGGAGGAAATAAATAAAAAATGTGGAAAACAAGACAGGGATTCTCTACAATAACACTGTAGACCAATTGAAAGGGATGTAGCGCAGCTTGGTAGCGCGTTTGTTTTGGGTACAAAATGTCACGGGTTCAAATCCTGTCATCCCTACCTATTACTTATCTTCTGAACAGTAACGAGGAATCAATTGAGATCCATAAAAATTGAACATACATATATCGAATCAATCTTTTTTTATTTAATTTTATGATATTCTCTATGATAATATATGTATCGAAGATATATTCGGGTTGCTTTTAGTTTGATAATAAAACGCTCTTAGTTCAGTTCGGTAGAACGCGGGTCTCCAAAACCCGATGTCGTAGGTTCAAATCCTATAGAGCGTGATTCGATTCTTGTTGTTGTTAAATCAAAATGATACTGAAATAATTCAACAGAAATCAAAATTTTACCTCCTATAAAGCAAGTAGGGGGTCAATCAAAAAAAAGAACTGTTAATTAATCAAAGGTCCAACTGATCCCCCCGTCTGTATTGTAAATATGCGGTCACAAATAATCCAGCCAAAGTAATAGGAATTAGACCTAATACGATTCCAAATAGAAAAACTTCAATCATTTCAATTTAGTTGAACGAGGAAAAGGAGAGGTAATATCTATCCTTAAAATATTAATCGGTATTGCCCATGAATCTCAATGACCAAGAATTCGAAATTGAATTGACAAGGTAAAGAACTCTACAATATATAGAATATATTGAATAACACCGAAATCTTTCTTTTTTTTGAATTGTGCATTCAATGAATTTTAATCAAATAAGTCGTATCTTGTTCAGACCGATAAATAGAGCTGAGGTTATAGTTAAAACTGCTAGTAGAAAACCGAAATAACTAGTGATAGTAGGCATGACGAGGCTAAATGAAATACGTTATTTTTATCCATATGTTTATAAAGCACTTCCCTAAGTTTCTATTTTTGAAAGATACGCGGATGGATAAGTAAAAATACTAATTGAAAAAATATATTCAATTGAAAGTTTTTGATTCATCTATTATTATGATTATAGATGATACTAACAAAAATCTTGTGACATAGGTAAGAAATCAATTCATCATCTGTCTCTCTATCCCGCAATTCGGAATCAAGGGATTCATTGAACAACTCTTGAGTTTTCAAAACAAATATTCTTATTATAAAGAATTTATAAACAATAATTTAATATATAAATCTAGTAAATATATAAATCTATTAAATGGATTCTAAATAATTAGAAAGAAAAAAAAAAAAAAAAAAGAAAAATAATAAATAAACTATGTTGTGTAACTTGATTCCAAAAATGAAATGCTCTTTGAATCGCTGAAGAATGAATGACCTTATAATGCCCTTTATTTATGAAATTGTATTCCCACTAATTAGATTTTATGTAGTGGGTTCATTTCCATAAAATCTTTTTTAAAAAGAAAAAAAGTATCGCACGATCAGATCACTCGAAACTAGGTTCTCCATTTATTCTTATTCTTTCCATATTAAAAACATTCTTCTAATTAGTTGAAGAACGATCGTTTGAGTCTAATATAAAACAATAATGCGTGCATTACGAATATTTATTATTCTTCTATTCGTTGTTCTGTTTCGTTCATCGAATCCTATGTACTACTGTTACTTGTTACTGGACGACTAACCAATTCCTTAAAATAAAAAAAGATTCAAACAAAAATATAACTACAAACACAAAAGAAATATTTCGAGATTTCACGTCTAATTTCATTGAATTTTGGGACTATTAGAATCTGCTTCCTAAATTATTATAAACCAACCAGTCGGATTCACATTTTACCCAATCTTCGCTTTCTAGCCCGAAGCCAATAACCGATAGAATCCTTAATACTACAGACAGGCATTTTCAGAATTTTCTATTGAATGAATGGTATATGATTCTACATCGACAAGCAGCAAGAAAAGAAGAAACAAATTATATTATTTAGTTTTAGTGCTTCATTTTGATACTTATTGTGAAATTGCGTTGCTGCGTCAGAAGAAGGATAGCTATACTGATTCGGTATACTCTAAAAACACCCTCGGTACAATATTGACGATCTTACAAAGATAAAATTTCAGTTAATTTCCATTTACTGATCTCATCTTTTACGGAATCGATCCCCCTTTTGACTGTACAAGAATATGTGGAGCTCGGCATGTCTGGAAGCACAGGAGAACGTTCTTTTGCTGATATTATCACCAGTATTCGATACTGGGTCATTCATAGCATTACTATACCTTCTCTATTCATTGCAGGTTGGTTATTCGTCAGCACGGGTTTAGCTTACGATGTTTTTGGAAGCCCTCGTCCAAATGAGTATTTTACAGAGAGCCGACAAGGAATTCCATTAATAACTGGCCGTTTTGATTCTTTGGAACAACTCGATGAATTTAGTAGATCTTTTTAGGAGGACCAAATGACTATCGATAAAACTTATCCTATTTTTACAGTGCGATGGTTAACTGTTCACGGACTAGCTGTACCTACCGTTTCTTTTTTAGGGTCAATATCAGCAATGCAATTCATCCAACGATAAACCTAATCCGAATTATAGAGCTATGACACAATCAAATCCGAACGAACAAAATGTTGAATTGAATCGTACCAGTCTTTACTGGGGGTTATTACTCATTTTTGTACTTGCTGTTTTATTTTCCAATTATTTCTTCAATTAAATAAAAGAAAATACTAAATAATAGTACGAATTATCTTATCCCATTCGGAAGGATATCATCTCATAATTATCTATGACTGTTTCTGTCTCTAGCACGACCACTTGATGAAATGGGGAGGGAAGTGGGACAAATGGCCGAGACTACTGGAAGGATTCCTCTTTGGATAATCGGTACTGTAACTGGTATTCCTGTGATCGGTTTAGTTGGTATTTTCTTTTATGGTTCATATTCCGGCTTAGGTTCATCTCTGTAATAATCGGATGAACTGAGTTGGAGACATGAAAGCGTAAGAACTCAACAGGATCCCCCTCAAATCAGAAAAAAAGAGGGGGTAGGTCCCGTTGAGCTCTTACTAATTAGAATTAGACTAATTTATTCATATAAATGAAAAAATGGATCTTTCCTATTTTTTCAAAAAACTTCATTTCTTTCTGATTCTGAATTGCTTCAAAAAAAAAATTGATTCAGACCATCTCTTTCGCGATCGTATCGGTCGATACTTTCATTTCAAAGCGAAAAAAAGAAAGAGAGAATCACTCGATTCCCTCTTTCTGGATGATACAATCCCAATATAACAATATTATATTTCTATCGATCAGATATCACAAACCCTTTAAATAGATTAAAATATACTAATAGAATTTTCTATAGTTATTTTAATATAAAATAGAATTGAAAAATTCATTGAATTTGTTCACTACTTATGTAATAAATCGAAAAAAAGGTTCTGATAAACCGGGAAAAATTGAAACTAAGAATAGAGATCTTTGACGAACGGGATCAAGAATAATTCATTAGTTTATTATTTCGACACCAGAACAAGAAAAGGAATTTTTCTGGTATCGAATACTAGAAAGATGCATAATTCCTTCTAGAATCCTTTGTTCCCTTCATTTTTTTTCTATTCTCCATTTACTTATCTTATTTTTAATATCTACTCTATTTTTATTCTATTAGAATAAAAATAGACACATTCAATGACATTTCAATCTGGCACCAGTGACATAATAATCATAATAATACCGCTCCTATTTGTATTGTAAAAAACAAAGAAATAAAGAAGAGGTAAAATAGTCTTCCTGACAATATAATATCCATACTATGACTAGTAATGCGGTACAAGTAATTACCGAAATAGGGTCGAAAAAGAATAAAAAAAAAAACAAGGGAAAAAGTTTTTCATAATTTTTTGATCATACATAATTAAATTATAGAATTGCCAACAAGAATTTGGTTTTTTTTACGAACTTTATTTGATAAATCCCCAGATTTAGAAATTCATTTCGGACAATTGAACCTTCTCAAACTGTTTCTTTTTAAGAACTAAAAAGATTTGTGCCAAAATAACAGATGCAAAAAAGAACAAAAGGCCTTGGACACGTAATGGATCTTGAAGGACGATTTCCGCATCTCCCTGACCAAATCCTCCCACATTAGGATTACTCGTTAATGGTTGATCAAGTTTGATGGATTCGCCCTCTGAAACAAGAAGTTCTGGTCCTGGAGGGATAATATCAACCACTTGACGCCCATTCGCTGCATCCACTATGGTTATTTCATATCCTCCTTTTTCTTTTCGTATTATTTTGCTTACTATCCCTGCTGCTGTAGCATTATAAACATTATTATTACTCTTACTCCCGTCGGGATAAATCTGACCCCTTCCCCTGTTCCCGCCTACGTATATGGGATATTTTAAGAAGTGAACATCTTTCTTAGTCGCAGGGTCCGGGGAAAGAATAGGAAAGGTGATTTCACTATATTTCTGACCAGGAACAGGACCTATCACAAGAATATTTTTTTTAGTGGGACGATAGCTCTGAAAAGAAAGATTGCCCATCTTTTCTTTAATCTCGGGAGAAATACGATCGGGGGGGGCTAATTCAAACCCCTCGGGTAAAATAAGAACAGCCCCCACATTCAAACCACCCTTTTTACCATTCGCAAGAACTTGTTTCAGTTGCATATCATAAGGAATTCGAACAACTGCTTCAAATACAGTATCAGGAAGTACCGCTTGTGGAACCTCGATATCCACGGGCTTATTAGCTAAATGGCAGTTGGCGCAGACAATACGGCCGGTTGCTTCTCGTGGATTTTCATAACCCTGTTGTGCAAAAATGGGATATGCATTTGAAACGGGTGCCCAAGTTATTATATATATCATGAGTGATACGGAAATAGATCGAGTAATCTCTTCCTTTATCGAAGAAAAGGTATTTCTAGTTTGCATGGTCCAATCATTGAGCCCAAAAATTTCTACAATAAAATTAGGTAGGTCCCTAGTATAGTTCCCTATCCATGATTCTGCTATTTACTGAAATAAAGTTACTCGAATATAGGAGGCATCCTTCGCGATGGGTAGAAGGAATAAGTACAATTTTGAATGTTTTACTTATGTACAAAGTAACAAACATTATATTTTTCAGTCATTCATTGAATGATAAATCACTACAAGTGAGGGAGATACACGATTTAAATAACGGAAGATCCAATATTTTAAAATTGTGTCAAGAATGACTGGAAAAGTGGAAACAAGACCGGATATAATTTGATCGTTATGAGAAAATCCAAAATCTTTGTAGACAGAACCAATCATTAGTTCCCAACCATGGGGTGAATGAAATCCTATACATAAATCAGTTAATAAAAGAATAGAAAAAGCTTTTATTGTGTCGCTTAAGTTATATAGGAACTCTTGAACCCAAGAGTTAAGAATAACAAGTTCTTCATTACCAAGAATAGAATAACCACTTAGAATAACGAAACAGATTATATTTGTCGAGAAGTGCAAAATCATATGGATACGATCCTCATTGTGCATCTTGATCAATTGGATCGTTTCTTTGTAGATTCCGATACGAAGCTTTTGTAGATGTGTTTCTGGGTATTCCTTTAGCATTTCGTCCAAGAGAAAGAGTTCCTCTAATTCTAGAACTTTTTTTATAATACTCTTTTCTTGAATATCATTCAAAAAAATTTCGGATTGACCAGTATTCCACCAATTAGTAACCCAAGATTCTAGGCTTTTATTAAATGAAAGAGAGATCCACCAGGGCAAAAATACTATAGATGCAAGATATAGAAGGGGAATGAATGCTTTCTTTTTTTCCATTTTTTCGTCTTTTATTTTTTAATGAACTCACTTCATTCGTTAACTCTCTACACTACTAATATTTATATCAAACATAAGTTCTATTACAAGTCATATGCATACTATTATGAATCCATTCCCTGTTTTTTAGTTTTTGATTTGTGATTTATTAGTTAATCCTTGAATTTCGAAATAATACAGAAAGAAAATAACAAAGAATCCACTTTTTTTTGTTACTGTGCAGTTGATTTACATACGGATCAAAATTTCGGACAAAGAAAGTTTTCTGGCTGTTCCGTATACGTCTGCTTTGGGTCAAATGAGCATTCTGAAGAAATTCCAGTTAAGTTATTATACTATTACTATGGTCTATAAAAAAGACTATTCTTTCATTTCAGTTTTATCCCTCTTGCTACGAACAAAATTCATTCTGAACTTCATTTTTCAAAAAACTTCAATTGGTACACGCAAGAAATAGGCCAATTCGGCAGCCTTTTGCTCAATTTCTCGTGGGGTCAGATTCTGATCGGTACGCGTCAAGGGAATGGCCCCTTGGCCTCTTATTTCCATATAAAGGACACGACGTGCATAAATACCCTCTTTAACTTCTATTCTGATGGACTGAATGTCTTCATAAGGAATCGTAGGAAGATTCGACGATTTTTTCCAGGAAACCCCCAACGAAAAATAGACACTATTTCTTCTTTTCTATCGAATCGATCATAACCGCTACCTACATTCCACAAAATTGTGCACCACAAATAGGAGCTAATAAAGAGACCGGCAATCCCATAGAAAGACATTACGATCCCCTGTGGAAAAAAAATTATTTGCTGAGACGGAAATAAAGCTATCAAATCCCTACCAAGATAACTGGAAGTTCCAACCAATAAAAACCCTAATGAACCTAAAAAAAGGATAAAGGCCCAGCAGAAATTGCTGATTTTTCGAGATCCTCTTATAAATTCTATCCATATACGTTCTGATCGCCAATTCATACTAGATCTCGTTGCATTTTATTGGAATTAAGAGAATCAAAAAAAATCTATTTTACTTTTTTTGTTTCCGAAGTAACTCTAATCAACTAGCACTATTTTGATGTGAACCTTTACTTTAGATCTAAGTAATTCATCGAATTACTTAGATCTAAAATAATAACATCACCTTTATATGATTCCCTATAGATACCTACATCCATATAGGTATATTGATTTTATATCTCAAACATTTGTCGCCCGATCTCTTATCTATTTTCTATTTTGAAACTTATCTATTTTCTATTTTGAAATACTTCTAATTGATTTCCTCAGATATCATGTTTACGTATGTATAATCGCTTATGTTTGGAGTAAGCCACATGTTAGATTCTAGTCTACTAAATAGATAGCTGTGTTATCGTCAAAGTCTAAGTTTTGAAAAAAAAAAATAGACAGCATATTTAAAAAATCTTGTTTTTTTGAACATGAAGAAATAAAGAAGCCATTGCAATTGCCGGAAAATACTAGGCCCACTAAAGGCACAAAAATAGAGGGTAAGGTGGTGAGAGTTGTCATAGAATGGATACCTCGACTTAATATTTTCATTGTTATATTAATAGTTTTACCTGTTATTTATTGATTGTTATAAAAGGTATCTTATAATTATACTAATTCAATATATAATTATACTAAGTAATATCTACGTGAGTATATATAGAAAAGGAATGAGGAATGTCGAATTAAATAAATGGACTTACTCATCTTTCGACATGAGATATATGTATCATAATAGACGTTTGCATTATTTTAGTTATTATCTTGTCTTAGCATTTTTTTTTAATAAAATTTCATAAAGATTTTCGTACAAATTCCCAAAAAGGTAGTTATAATCCGATCCAACAACAAGGATTCTTAGTAAAACTAGAGATCCGCTAGAGATGTAGAAAGATGCAAGACTCTATGCCGCTATTTGCTATAGTTGAAGTATATATACACATGTAATGTTAAGAAGGGAGCATGAAATTCATTTTCTTCCCCGTGCCAAATTTTGCGGAAGAAATAAAAAAAAAAAGAATTCATTTTTTAAGTTAAGTAAGGCTTTACTTGATTGAATTTTGATTCGAGGGAACGAAAGCGTGGAGCTGAAATAACTCACTCACAACACCTTTTAAAGGATTACGTGGTACGATTAGATCGAATAAGCCCTTATCG
>NW_026124252.1:25000-35329 GCF_025177605.1 Cucumis melo
ATGAACCGCCGGGAGCTCGTATGAGAGTTGGTTTAACTGCCCTAACTATGGCGGAATATTTCCGAGATGTTAATGAACAAGACGTGCTTCTATTTATCGACAATATCTTTCGTTTCGTTCAAGCGGGATCCGAAGTATCCGCGTTACTGGGTAGAATGCCTTCGGCTGTGGGTTATCAACCCACTCTTAGTACCGAAATGGGTTCCTTACAAGAAAGAATTACTTCTACCAAGGAAGGGTCCATAACTTCTATTCAAGCTGTTTATGTACCTGCGGACGATTTGACCGATCCTGCTCCTGCCACCACATTTGCACATTTGGATGCTACTACCGTACTATCAAGAGGATTAGCTGCCAAAGGTATCTATCCAGCAGTAGATCCTTTAGATTCAACCTCAACTATGCTACAACCGAGAATCGTTGGTGAAGAACATTATGAAACTGCGCAAAGAGTTAAACAAACCTTACAACGTTACAAAGAACTGCAGGACATTATAGCTATCCTTGGGTTGGACGAATTATCCGAAGAGGATCGCTTAACCGTAGCACGAGCACGAAAAATTGAGCGTTTCTTATCACAACCTTTTTTCGTAGCAGAAGTATTTACCGGTTCCCCGGGTAAATACGTTGGCCTAGCAGAAACAATTAGAGGGTTTAAATTAATCCTTTCCGGAGAATTAGATGGTCTTCCCGAACAAGCCTTTTATTTGGTAGGTAACATCGATGAAGCTACTGCGAAGGCTACGAACTTAGAAATGGAGAGCAAATTGAAGAAATGACCTTAAATCTTAGTGTCCTGACTCCGAATCGAATTATTTGGGATTCAGAAGTGAAAGAAATCATTTTAGTTACGAATAGTGGCCAAATTGGTGTATTACCAGATCACGCACCTATTGCCACAGCTGTAGATATAGGTATTTTGAAAATACGCCTTACTCCTAATGATGGATGG
The DNA here is from genome assembly GCF_025177605.1 of Cucumis melo. Taxonomy (NCBI): domain Eukaryota; kingdom Viridiplantae; phylum Streptophyta; class Magnoliopsida; order Cucurbitales; family Cucurbitaceae; genus Cucumis; species Cucumis melo. Next base: position 25,953 of record NW_026124252.1, read on the forward strand.
TTAACGATGGCTCTGATGGGTGGTTTTGCTAGAATAGGCAATAATGAGGTCACTATTTTAGTAAATGATGCGGAGAAGGCTAGTGACATTGATCCACAAGAAGCTCAGCAAACTCTCGAAATAGCGGAAGCCAACTTGAGGAAAGCTCAGGGCAAGAGACAAACAATCGAGGCAAATTTAGCTCTCAGACGAGCTAGGACACGAGTAGAGGCTATCAATGGCGTACCTAGTTAATGCGTCTAAATAATAAAGTGAAATGAAATTTTCATGGAAAAAAGAATTACAATTAAAAAATGAAATAAATATAGAGTCGGATGGAAAAGATAGAAAATCACTAGAACAAAGTTGAGTAGAAAAACTTATTAGATACCATTGCTTCTGTGGTATCTAATAAGTTCTACCTACTATTGGATTTGAACCAATGACTCCCGCCGTATGAAAGCGATACTCTAACCACTGAGTTAAGTAGGTCATTTATCATCACAAAGAAAAAAAAATGAGCCCTATCACATCGATAGATTATAAATCGAATATTATTGATAAGCAATACCAATCAAACAAATCAACAAAATAGATTATAGAATATTCATCTTGACAAGAAATTATCTACATGATAAGATATGTATCACAAGGGCTATAGCTCAGTTGGTAGAGCACCTCGTTTACACGCGCGCCAATGTTTTTCAGAGAAGTACATCATGTAATCAAAAAAGTTGATCTTATTGAGAAATCGATGTCTTACTCTATTACTTTTAGGGAACAAAACAAGAGAACAGTAGCCTGACAAAAAGTTCGGTCCGAATCGAGTGCCCCATTTAGGCACTAAAAAAATCCATCATTGATTTGAGATATTGATAAGGTGAATACCCAGTCTATTCAATGCTAGGCATAATGAGTATCAGGACCTCAAAAAAAAATGATCTTTCGTCCTATCTTATGAACAACTTTAAGGTGTATGAAGTTTCATATTTTATTCTTTAAGCAGAAGCAGGACGATAGAGATTCCATTTAACTTAAGTTGATCTAGGTCAGAAGCATACCTACGTCAGGATAACCCCTTCTTTGAAAAACTTTGGTAGTGCTCCGAGATTCGAATCAAAATAATGAATCAGAGCACATGGAACCATCTCCCTTTCTTTCTGTCAAGAAAAAATATGGTAGACTAACTTATTTATAACAGTTAATGAAAGAGCCCAATGCAAAAAAATGCATGTTGGGTCTTTGAAACAGTTCAAATCATTTTGATAATAATAAGTTTGATCTGTTTTACCGAGAAGGTCTACGGTTCGAGTCCGTATAGCCCTATATTATTAATAATTCAAAAATAGAATCGTTTTCCTTTCCTCATTATTGTTTGTATTGTTTGTAATTGGCCACTTGATTTGGTTCATCATTAATGTCTTATCTTTGTAGATGAATTACATATGAAAATTTTCCTATTTTCCCATACAAAATCAAGAAATTAGTAATACTTCTTTTCTTTGGGATACCTACCCAATTCTAGTAAATTTTTGGAGTCAAAATCATGACATGAAACCGGTTAAAAACTCCACCATAACCCAATGCAAATCGAATGCACTAGTAAATCACATGGATCTAGGAACGACTTACTGTATTTTATTTGTGGACAAGCTAGAGTTTGAGAAACGAAGATCTTTGGTAACTTTCATTGTAAACATTCTCAAATAGGCTTTTCTGTTGGTATACCTTATCTAGTAAAGCACAAAACTAAAGTAGTCGTCTTCTCTTTCCTTCTTCAATCACTAAAAGTTCCTAAATGGAAATTCCGACTATATGTATCCTCTCTATATAAATATATAATATTTAATATATATTTATTATGGATATAATAGATATTATATAAATAGGATTATAGTGGATGAATCTTCAAACGAGACATGTACCGATCGACTAATCCGGTATATTTTCCACATTGATAGGAGTACGTTTATGTTTCTGCTTTACGAATATGATATTTTCTGGGTATTTCTAATAATATCAAGTCTTATTCCTATTTTGGCATTTCTAATTTCTGGAGTTTTAGCCCCTCTTAGCAAAGAGCCAGAGAAACTTTCGAGTTATGAATCGGGAATAGAACCAATGGGCGATGCTTGGGTACAATTTAGAATCCGTTATTATATGTTTGCTCTAGTTTTTGTTGTTTTTGATGTTGAAACAGTTTTTCTTTATCCGTGGGCAATGAGTTTTGATGTATTAGGGGTATCCGTCTTTATAGAAGCTTTAATTTTCGTGCTTATCCTAATTGTCGGTTTAGTTTATGCATGGCGAAAAGGAGCATTGGAATGGTCTTAGTTTTTGAATATTCAGACAATTAAAAAAAACATTGAGACAGTTATGAATTCCATCGAGTTTCCCTTACTTGATCGAACAACCCAAACTTCAGTTATTTCAACTACATCAAATGATCTTTCAAATTGGTCAAGACTCTCCAGTTTATGGCCGCTTCTCTATGGTACCAGTTGTTGCTTCATTGAATTCGCTTCATTAATAGGTTCACGATTCGACTTTGATCGTTATGGACTGGTACCAAGATCTAGTCCTAGACAGGCAGACTTAATTTTAACAGCGGGTACGGTAACAATGAAAATGGCTCCTTCTTTAGTAAGATTATATGAGCAAATGCCTGAACCAAAATATGTTATTGCTATGGGAGCATGTACAATTACAGGAGGGATGTTCAGTACCGATTCTTATAGTACTGTTCGGGGAGTCGATAAGTTAATTCCTGTCGATGTGTATTTGCCGGGTTGTCCGCCTAAACCCGAGGCTGTTATAGATGCTATAACAAAACTTCGTAAGAAAATATCTCGAGAAATCTATGAAGATCGAATTAAGTCTCAAGAGGAAAATCGGTGTTTTACTACCAATCACAAATTTCATGTTGGCCCAAGTACTAATACTGGAAATTACGATCAAGGATTACTCTATCAACCATCATCTACTTCAGAGATCATCCCTCCTGAAACTTTTTTCAAATACAAAAGTGCAGTCTCTTCCTACGAATTAGTAAATTAGGCCGTATACTTTTTTTGTACAGAATAACAAAGCAAAGAACGAGTGAATCTTCATCAATTTTTCATTGTAAATGGGAAATACTTATACAAATAAAAATAAAAAAAATGGGGGGGGGGAGAAGATGCAGGGTAATTTGTCTTCTTGGCTAGTCAAACATGGACTGGTTCATAGATCTTTGGGTTTCGATTACCAAGGAATAGAGACTTTACAAATAAAGCCCGAGGAATGGCATTCCATTGCAGTCATTTTATATGTATATGGTTACAATTATCTACGTTCCCAATGTGCTTATGATGTAGCACCAGGCGGACTGTTAGCTAGTGTGTATCATCTTACGAGAATCGAGTATGGTATAGATCAACCGGAAGAGGTATGCATAAAAGTATTTGCCGCAAGGATAAATCCTAAAATTCCGTCTGTTTTCTGGGTTTGGAAAAGTGCGGATTTTCCAGAAAGGGAATCTTATGATATGTTGGGAATTTCTTATGATAATCATCCACGTCTAAAGCGTATCTTAATGCCTGAAAGTTGGGTAGGATGGCCCTTACGTAAGGATTATATTGCCCCCAATTTTTATGAAATACAAGATGCTCATTAAATAATACGAAACTAATCTTCACTTCGACAACTCAAGATATTCAAATACATTTTTACGTTCTCTTATAGATATAGCATAGTAATTGAAGTCTCATTCATCTTATTATTATTGATTAAAAAAAATACAATTAGAGATTTGGTGAGATTATCCAATTTGTAAGATACTTATTTTGGATGAGCCACAAGCTAATAGGATGAACTAAATGAGTTCTGCATTATGAACTATGTATCACGCATATGACTTATAGATGTGCTTTAAAAAGTCACATAGGGTGAAATGAAGAAATATAATATGAAAAGAGAATCGGATTCTATTTGTACTGTATCTGAGATGAATCTTGGCCATTCCCGCCTTTCAACTCCCCTAGACTAGACTTTTGGGTCTTATAAGGAACTAATTGAAACTTTCAAAATATGTATAAAATAGGAATTGAACGCCAGGAGACAGAGTATGAACAAATAAAAAAGAAGAGGAAACAAAAGAAAATTCTTTTCTTTTACATATCTATATACATCCTTTACATATTTCTATAAATATCCTCTTTATCTTTACTTGTCTATTTTCGACATCTATAAATAGAGTAAAAAAATATATATAGTTTAGTTAAAGGGTAGATTTCCAGACATCATCATGTATCAGTATTTTTCATGATCTATATTATTAATGAATCCGTAGAATAGATACTCATACAAATTCATGATGTGCCAAGAACCAGATTTGAACTGGTGACACGAGGATTTTCAGTCCTCTGCTCTACCAACTGAGCTATCCCCGGCCATTTCCGACACATTATCCTTATTTTAATAGATGACTTTGGTCTATGTCAATTGTAAATAAGAAAAAAGGTATTCCAAAGTCTTCTTTTTGAAGATATACGAAATTTCAGGGCTTGGATAAGCCTTTCGAAGTTTCAGTACAGTAGACAGTTAATCATTCAAATTTCACAGATTACTTGCGCAAGGATGTTCGTTTGTACGTCTATCATATAGAATATATACCACAAGCCTTGTGATAAGAAATCAAATTTCCGCTCAAATACGCTTGTGAAAGAGTCGAATGAATGAGAAACATAACAAAGTCTGAATTGCTAATGAACGGATAAATAATTAAAGAGGCCAACGGGCCTTTTTAGGGTTTTGGGGATAGAGGGACTTGAACCCTCACGATTTTAAAAGTCGACGGATTTTCCTCTTACTATAAATTTCATTTTTGTCGTTATTGACATGTAGAATGGGACTCTATCTTTATTCTATTCGATCTGATTAATCAATTCTTCAAAAGATCTATCAGACTATGATGGAGTAAATGATTTGATCAATGAATATTCGATTATTTTTTCAACTTGTAGATCTTGGAATCGATTCATAACAATTCGTTCATTTTTATATATAATTTTATATATATATATAAATATAAATATAAAAAATTATAGAAATATAAAAAATAGAGATTCGAGTTGTCATTAATCAATATAGTATTTCAGTACGTAATACGTTTATCTTTCATCGTTTCTGGAGTTTCGATGGAAGGATTCATTCCTTTACTAACGCAACGTCGTCAACTCCATTTGTTAGAACAGCTTCCATTGAGTCTCTGCACCTACCCTTTTTTTTCGGAAAAAAGGATTTGGCTCAGGATTGCCCATTTTTAATTCCAGGGTTTCTCTGAATTTGAAAGTTATCACTTAGTAGGTTTCCATACCAAGGCTCAATCTAATTAAGTCCGTAGCGTCTACCGATTTCGCCATATCCCCCTCTTTTAAGATTAGTATCGCATTATGATGTCCTTCCCCGTTTTCTTTCATTTGTATTATACTGGAACCACTCAAGTCATTAGAATACCGATTCCTCTATTGAAAAGTGTTTCCTCCTATTGGATTTCTTGTCTATCTTCTTTCATCTCTCTCTTCTCTATCGGAGACCCATATTTGTTCCGATCCAAAATGATTCTATCATTTCTGTATCTGCAATTCAATATATATCAATATAGATAGATATATGAACATATATATTTGCCCCTCTTTCTATTATTTTTTTAGTAAAAAATTTAATACTTAAACGGTCGATTCCCTTGTTCGTCTTATCTTCCACCTTTCAGAATGAAAACATAGAAACGCTTCATTATCATCTCAATTGCATTAAATGCAATTAAGATTAACACATTAATTATTGATACACATCCATTTGATAAATAGATCAAAATTTTCTATCGCTATATTCTATTAATCGTTATATTAATTATTATGTTCTATAATAGAACAATTCCAATATTGAATATTTATTTGAAATGAAATTAGATTCTATATTCATATTAATTAGGAATAGCTAAGATCCCAGTAATTTAGTAAATTACTATGCATGTAACATTTCTGTTATGTGAGCCCGCTTAGCTCAGAGGTTAGAGCATCGCATTTGTAATGCGATGGTCATCGGTTCGATTCCGATAGCCGGCTTTTCTCTATTGATTTTATTTTTGACATAATTGATAAATCAAATAAATAAAGAAACGACTTCTTACCCTTTTTCAAAGGTCACCGATCTATGATGTCGTAGGAACTTACTTACCTTTATGACTAAAGGAGGGGTTCTATTTCTGTAGAACAAATCAAGAAAGGAACTCTTACTTTTTTATATCATTTACATATACAATAGGATCCGGATATTGATCCAAGTTATCTAATTATTCTTTGTTTTGTAGTACAATACTTTACTGGATTTCACTTCATTTATAATATTTATCATTTAGTTTTCATTTAAGTTTATGAAATTTAAATAAAATAAAATGTTTATGAAATTTAAATAAAATAAAATAAGGAGTCTTTATGTCGCGTTACAGAGGGCCTCGTTTCAAAAAAATACGCCGTCTGGGGGCTTTACCGGGACTAACTAGTAAAAGGCCCAAAACCGGAAACGATCTTAAAAACCAATCGCGTTCCGGTAAAAAATCTCAATATCGTATTCGTTTAGAAGAAAAACAAAAATTGCGTTTTCATTATGGTCTTACAGAACGACAATTACTTAAATACGTTCGTATCGCCGGAAAAGCCAAGGATCAACGGGTCAAGTTTTACTACAATTACTTGAAATGCGTTTGGATAACATCCTTTTTCGATTGGGTATGGCTTCGACTATTCCTCAAGCCCGACAATTAGTTAATCATAGACATATTTTAGTTAATGGTTTCTATAGTGGATATACCAAGTTATCGGTGCAAACCCCGAGATATTATTACAGCAAAAGATGAAAAAAAATCGAGAACACTGATTCAAAATTATCTTGATTCATCCCCCCCTCAGGAATTGCCAAAACATTTGACTCTTCAGCCATTGCAATATAAAGGATTAGTCAATCAAATAATAGATAGTAAATGGGTCAGTTTAAAAATAAATGAATTGCTCGTTGTAGAATATTATTCTCGTCAGACTTAAACCTAACTAAAAAACAAGGGTTCGGACAATTTCGTCCTCCCCTTCGCCGAAGTCTAAGTAAAGAGACCGAAGGAAAGTAAGGTTTTGATCCGGAAATTTTTCTATCATTCATCTATCATTGATCGGTAGGGGGATTTTCATCTCTTGTGCATTCTTTCCAGTCTTTTCGTTTCCGTACCACAAAAATTCGAAATAAAGAATCCATAAAGGTCTAACCGTTGGAATAATAGTATCGATTGTTATTTGATTTGATACATTGTGGTCAGTAACATTGTTGAATTAGTACGGAAAGAGAGGGATTCGAACCCTCGGTAAACAAAAGCCTACATAGCAGTTCCAATGCTACGCCTTCAACCACTCGGCCCATCTCTCCTACAGAATGATTATGGCCCAGAAACCGAGTTAATAGTGAGTCATTAATATTCAATTTTTTTTTTGATAGGCACGTCCAACCAATTCTAACTATACAAATAATTTTTTTTTAACTATGTTTAATGGATACTTTTAGCTCATGATTCTATTTAGTTTTTTAAACTATGATTCCTTTTTTCTAAAAATTCGACTTTTACAGTTTTCGATTTTTCACCAACAACTGTTTATCCCATACATATATCTAGTCACAAGTTATGAATCATAGAATGATTATTCGATTCTTTTTGCTCTTTTTTGTATCATAATTCAATCAAAAAACTTCTAGAATTACCCCAGTCAGATAAATAAAATTCTTTTTTTCTTCAACTTCGCTGAAATCAGAATAGTTCTCTTCATTCTGATCCTACTACATTTGGATGAAATTTAACCGGATTGAAATATTTCTTCTCTTTTATTGATTCCTGTGAAATCAAAAAGAAACAATTTTAATATCGAGTGGGATTTTTTAATGAATCCGTTTTTATGTTATTTCGTACTATGCAATTCCTTTGTTTGTGGGATCATTTTCTCACGAGAGGTAATTAAAAGAAATTATAGAATGGGGTTGTTACCGATGCCTAGATCTGGTGGGATAAATGGAAATTTTATCGATAAGACCTTTTCAATTGTAGCCAATATCTTATTACGAATAATTCCGACAACTTCCGGGGAAAAAGAGGCATTCACCTATTACAGAGATGGTGCGATTTGATTTTTTTTTTTTTCAATTTTCTTTACCGCTCTCCGTCTTAGTAGAAAGACACAGTATTCGGGATAGAAAGAAAACAATAATTGAAATAAATCTACGCTTCTTGGAGGTGCAATTTGAAAATCAAAAAATTCCTTCTGTCGTGTATCCCCGATTAATGTAACCTTAGATGCTAGAATTGTCGATTCTAGTATTAAGCGAAAGGTGTAACCTATGGATTAAGTCAACCCTACTCCACTAGTAAAAATATTCACTAGTAAAAATAGGTAGCAGAGGGGAAGAAGCACTACACCTAGGAATCAACAACACGAAAACTTTGTTATAAATTATACCTTTTCCTTATCGGGATCGGAACTTAGAAAAATGGTTGGGACAACAAACATCCATCTCGTTTGTATTTTGGATACCTGTATAACCATCGAAGACTGTTGAAGTGACTAATTCCTGGAAATTTAGAGGCGTTGAGGACAAAGAAATTGTTAGAGTTACCATTTTTATTTTTATCTAGTAAACCATGCTTGATGTTAAGAAAAGATCTTTTACAGGAAGGTTGGCTAGAGATTTTTTGTAAAAACGCTAGTCCCATGAGTTCATAATGAGAGTATTTCAATGTTTTTTGATTTCATGTATTATTCTCATCTCATTATGCGCATCAGATAAAGGGGGAGCCGTATGAGATGAAAATCTCACGTACGGTTCTGGAACGGAGATTCTTTCAATGGAATAACGAACGACCGTAACGGATGTCGGCTCAATCCGAAGGAAATTATGCGGAAGCTCTACAGAATTATTATGAAGCTATGCGACTAGAAATCGATCCCTATGATCGAAGTTATATACTCTATAACATAGGTCTTATCCACACAAGGAACGGAGAACATACAAAAGCTTTGGAATATTATTTTCGGGCACTAGAACGAAACCCGTTCTTACCACAAGCTTTTAATAATATGGCTGTGATCTGTCATTACGTGCGACTATCTCCACTATAGAAAGAAAAAAAAAGAGAAAATTCGCTAATAAATACTAAAAAAAATAGGCTTTCTACATATGTATTGTCCAAACTAACGATTTGTATCAGCTGTAGCAAAGAAAGAAACTTCATAGAAGCAGAAATATGAAGAAATAGGTATGCCTAGATACTTTATTCTATGGATAAAGGATCTAATTGATAGAAGAAGCACCGTAAAGGATCA
>NW_026124253.1:12500-15000 GCF_025177605.1 Cucumis melo
GGTGCAAGCATTGTCCAAGCAAAACCCATCCAAGAATGTCAATTTGACATCCCGCTCTCACTCCTTGCCCGACGTAGGGGCCCGGCATTCCATCGATTTTAACCAAACCCTTCCACCAAGCAAGAAGCAATCGCAAGACATCTCGTATCTTCATGAACAAACCCGCTTGGAGTGCACGCCGACACCGAGGTGCAAGCATTGTCCGCGCAAGCCCATCCGAGCATCAACTCGACACCCGCTCTCACTCCCCGCCCAACGGTCGGACGTGGCACTCCGATAAAACCCGTCCACCGAGCACAAAGCAATCGCAAGACATCTCATATCTTCACGAACAAGCCCGCTTGGAGTGCACGCCCACACCGAGGTGCAAGCATTGTCCGCGCAAGCCCATCCGAGCGTCAACTCGACACCCGCTCTCACTCCCTGCCCGACGGACAAGCCCATCGTTATGGCCAAACCCCTCCGCCAAGCACGAAACAATCGCCAAGACAAGCACACTTGGAGTGCACGCCCACACCGAGGTGCAAGCATTGTCCAAGCACGCCCATCCCGCTCTCACTCCTTGCCCGACGGTCGGATGTGGCACTCCGGCCGAACCCTTCGTCCACCAAGCACAAAGCAATCGCAAGTTATCTCGTCTCCTCACGAACAAGCCCGCTTGGAGTGCACGCCCACACCGAGGTGCAAGCATTGTCCGCGCAAGCCCATCCGAGCATCAACTCGACACCCACTCTCACTCGCCGCCGGCGGCCGGAGGTGGCACTCCGCCGGCGCCGACCCCCCAAGCATATGTGCCCATGATGGGCGCAATGTGCTTGAAGGGTCGGCGCCGCGGCATAGGGGTACCCCCGCGCCCCGCCCATGCAGGCAGGTCGCCCCCCTATATAGTACATTCTGGCTTTTTTGGGTCTGGCAGGCTTGCATATGAAAAAGCCGAAATGTCACACCATGCCATAAATCTTGATTGTGTTATTATTATGACCGGGACTTGATTGTATTATGTTTTAGACATTCAAATGAGTGTGGAAAACAAGTTTCATAATTTTTGAACCAACCAATAATATTTTATGAATTTTTATTGTTAAAAAATTAAAAATAATTTAAAAATAGTAAAACGTTTCCAAAAATACTAATTTTTGGAGGACATCCTTTGTTTACATTTTTTAGATCCCAGAAAAAATTTCATAACAATCCAAGCACTAGAACATAGGTTTGACATCACATTTGTGTGTTGAGTGGGCATTGCGGCACCCTGCGCGCGCGGCACCCTGCGCGCACGCCCCACGCAGACGCATGGCCATGCGGCGCGCGCGCCCATGGCCGTGCCGCATTCGTGCGCATGGGGGCGCGCATGCTGCATGCTCGGTGGGCATGTGGGCATGCACGGTGGGGGCACGGGTTTGTTCCAACAACCTCCATAGAGTTTTTTCCATGAATTCTAGACGTGGGTGGTCACGCCCAACGCAGACGCATGCTGCGCGCGGCTTGCGCGCACGTCCCACGTAGACGCCTGGGCATGCGGCGCGCGGACACACACCCGCAGACGCATGCCGCGCTTAGCACTCTGCGCGCACGCCCCACACACGCCCGAAGGGCATGGCGCATGGTGGGCACCCTAGGCGTTCGTGTGCAAGCCTCGGCCATGGGCATGCGGCGCGCGCCCCACACACGCCCCACTGCAGTCGCCTGGGCTTGCGGCGCACGCCCCACACACGCCCGTAGACGCATGGCGCGCGCGGCCCCCTGCGCGCACGCCCCCCGCAGACGCACGGGCATGCAGCGCGCGACTCACACAAACCCACTAACGCACGGCGCGCGCGCCCATGGCCGTGCTTTGTACTCGAAGGCCTCGGCCTTGGTCCTTGACTTGCACACGAGCACACTATCTTATTCTTGGGCATTCAAAGATGATTTGCTTCAACTTTTTTTCTAGTCCAAAGCCAACCCCTCACTAACACTTATGTTTTTCGTCCTTTTACATAAGATATGACCTCCATGGCAATTGGAAGAAATAAATGAGTTGTGTGTGGGTAGGGTCGAGATGAATCTCGGTGGATCTTGGCAACAAGGCTCATCTGCCACTTACAAGCCAAGCACGCACGCCCCTTAGACGGATCCCCACGCTCGCACAAGCATCGCGTGCGCGGCACCCTACGCGCACGCCCCACTGCAGTCGCATGGGCTTGCGGCGCGCGCCCCACGCCCGCAGACGCATGGCGCGCGCGGCACCCTGCGCGCACGCCCCCCGCAGACGCACGGGCATGCAGCGGGCGACCCACAGACGCCCACTGACGCACGGCGCGCGCGCCCATGGCCGTGCTTTGTACTCCAAGGCCTCGGCCTTGGGCCTTGACTTGCACACGAGCTTCCTATCTTATACTTGGGCATTCAAAGATGATTTGCGTCAACTTGTTTTCTAGTCAAAGGCCAAACCCTCACTAACACTTATGTTTTTCGTCCTTTTACATAAGATATAACCTCCATGGCAATTGGAAGAAAT
>NW_026124254.1:0-7500 GCF_025177605.1 Cucumis melo
CCTCATTTTTTTAGTTTTTTACAAAAAAATTCTAATATTCTATTAAAATAGAAAATAATAAAAAAGGGGGGGTTCAAATCATTTTATCGACATGAGTGTTCTATATCGAAAAAAAAGCCCAACTATTTGAAACGATTTATGTATTAACTATGTATTAACATAGTAGTAGAAAGAGTACCATGCTACGTCTGGACTTCAAACGTTTTAACCATGTTAATAGTCCCACATTATTGGTTGATAGAGAATCAAAGTTGATTTACCAATGAATCACGAAATGCTATGGTTCTTCAATATGATTTCTTCATTTTGTCAGAAGTAATTCGCGGGATCATGCACCTTTTCGTAGTTATAACTAGAAAAGTACAGTTGGTTGTATCCAACTTATTCTTGAAATAAACAACTCGCACACACTCCCTTTCCAAAAAAAATCAATACACCAAGCACTACGCTTAGATTTATTGGATTTGTTGCTAAAATATCGGTATTAAATCCGAAACTCTCGGCGGATGGCCAGTAACCCAAAGAAATGAAAGAATCGGTTACATTTTTCATATGATCTCCTTTTATAGATAAAACTAATTATCTATTTCTTTCTATTTTTTTTTATTTTATTAATTTCCTATTTCTATTCGAAATAGAGTAAAAAATATGTTGTAAGAATCCTAAAAAAAAAGTTCCATTCGAGATTGGACTAAGAAAGGGAAGGAAGAAGGCGAGTCAGTATGCTAATGCCTCATCCTCAAATCAATCCCTTCCCATAGGTTATTGTCCCAACGAATAAGTAATTGTAGGAGTGAAAGCTTCGTATAATTCGAAAAAGCAAGAGCAGCAAGTCCAAGTAAATAAAATACGAAAAAAAATACGTAATTTTTTTTAGGATTAAACAAAAGGATTCGCAAATAAAAGTGCTAATGCTACAACTAGTCCATAAATTGTTAAAGCTTCCATAAAAGCCAGACTAAGCAATAAAGTACCTCGGATTTTTCCCTCCGCCTCGGGTTGTCTCGCGATCCCTTCTACAGCTTGGCCCGCAGCAGTACCTTGACCAATCCCAGGTCCAATAGAAGCAAGCCCGACGGCCAACCCAGCAGCAATAACGGAAGCGGCAGAAATCAGTGGATTCATGATAAGTTCCTCACACCAAAAGAAAGAAATGGTTAATGATACAATCAACCAATGAATTATAACTTATTATTCCATCACTAAGATTTATCCAACTAAAAATTACGAATTGAAGTAATAATATTATTGAATCGTCCAAACTACTTCAATCTCTCTTTTTTAGTTCCTATCCATCCACGTAGTTTTTGTGAATCCATACGACTTTTGTTCTTCCATTTCTTTTAAAGCATTCTTTGAATTCTTCATTGTTTTTCTTGATTTAATCTCTCTATTCATTCAATATTGAATTCAAAATTACATTACAGCCGAAACAGAAGGACTTCCATTGTAAGCCCTATCTAAATTCACAGTAGTAGGGCGGATTAGATATATCTTTAGTTCCTATATAACTAGTTAATATCTAATATAACATATACATGTGTTTCTTACCTAACGTAAACCAATTATTCATATCTTGGATTCCATCGAATTTGAGAATCATTCTTCGAAATATCCACAAGGGTTGTCTTATAGCAATTCGATTCAATACATCTAGTTGACTCCACTCTCCTCTACTCTACCCTACCCAATCCTTTTTTCTCGTTTTTTGGAAACCCTTTCTTTTTAGAATTATCCCACATGGAGACAATCAATCTAAATGAACGAATTCATTAGTCCAAATCCTTGCATAGAAATATCAATATTTTATTAATCTAAGTTCATGTAATTTTTTTTTGTTCAATCGTTGAGAGGAAAAAGATCTTTTAGATCTCTTTCCTTTTTTTTTAATTCCCGAATATCGTAATCTTTCTAGTCTTACTCCCTAGATAGTATATACCTTCCTTATTTTTTGATTATTTGTATATTTATGTTCCCTAAGTAGATTATCTTGAGCCATGTATACATTGCCTTGGTCTAAGCTAAAAAAAAGAGTATTTAGAAAACTAATCAATGATGACCCTCCATGGATTCGCCTATATAAGCTGCAGCTAAAGTTGCAAAAATAAGAGCTTGAATACCACTTGTAAATAATCCAAGGAACATAACAGGTATAGGAACTACTAAAGGTACTAAAGAAACAAGAACAACAACTACTAATTCATCAGCTAATATATTTCCGAAAAGTCGAAAACTAAGTGATAAGGGTTTTGTGAAATCTTCTAAGATGTTAATGGGTAAAAGGATTGGAGTTGGTTGAATGTATTTACCGAAATAACTTAATCCTTTTTTGCTAAGACCCGCATAAAAATATGCTACTGATGTGAGTAAAGCTAAAGCAACAGTAGTATTTATATCATTTGTGGGTGCGGCTAACTCTCCGTGAGGTAACTGTATGATTTTCCAAGGTAAAAGAGCTCCTGACCAATTCGAAACAAAAATAAATAGAAACATAGTTCCAATAAAGGGAACCCATGGACCATATTCTTCGCCAATCTGAGTTTTGCTCACGTCTCGAATGAATTCAAGGACATATTCGAAGAAATTCTGACCGTCAGTAGGAATGGTTTGTGGATTACGAACAGCTATAATGGCTGAACCTAATAAGATAGCAATTACAACCCAAGAAGTAATAAGTACTTGGGCATGGACTTGGAAACCTCCTATTTGCCAATACAAGTGTTGGCCGACTTCCACACCAGATATATCGTATAACCCTTTTTGTGTGTTGATAGAACATAATAGAATATTCATATTGCCCTCTGAAAGAAATAGAACTGTAAAACAAATTATTTTGATTCGACTGTCTTTTTTTTTTACTTGCCTTGAGTTGTCTATTTTTGATACCAATTTATTACATTACAATATCCCTAGTTTTTTTTTATCTCTTTTGTGCGATTCGGGAATAGTAACCAATTCCCGAAATCTATGGAGTTCCCCCCAAAATTGATTTTTAATCAAGAATTTCGTATAGAGCTAGAACGACCCTCCGAAATTGCAAATACTAATTTGTTAAGAATTAATCGGATTGAAGCTATAGCATCATCATTCGCTGGAATCGAAATATCTGCGAGATCGGGGTCACAATTTGTATCAATTAAACAAATAGTTGGAATTCCCAACGTGATACATTCTTGAAGAGCCCGATATTCTTCTTGTTGATCAACGATTATTACAATATCGGGTAACCCCGTCATATATTTAATCCCGCCCAGATATGTTTGCAAGTGAGATAATTGTCTCTTCAACATAGCGGCATCCCTTTTCGGAAGACGGTTGAGTCCCCCCGTCTTTTGTTCCGGTTCTCAAGTCCCTGAACTTATGAAGTCTCGTTTCTGTAGTAGACCAATTTGTTAACATCCCCCCGAGCCATTTTTTATTAACATAATGACACCGAGTCCTTGTTGCAGCCCGGGCTACTGAATCCGCTGCTTTATTTTTTGGTACCAACAATTAAGAATTGTTTGCCCCTAGTTGCTGCCATCAAAAACTAAATCACAAGCTTCTGATAAAAAACGAGCAGTTTGAGTAAGATTTATAATATGAATACCTTTACGTTTTGCAGAGATATAAGGTGCCATTCTAGGATTCCATTTCCTAGTACCATGACCAAAATGAACTCCTGCCTCCATCATCTCTCCCAAATGGATGTTCCAATATCTTCTTGTCATTTCTCCCCCCACTTCCTCGCTTTTTTTTCTTAAAAAAAGAGACGAGCTGAAATAGAAATAAATAATTGTTCCCATTGAACCTTATCCTCTACCTCGACCGGGGATTGACCTGTTGATACACAATCCAAGCCCATTAATTTTTTTCTATTCGTTATTATCTTATTACCAAATTAACGCGGCTAGTTAACAGGATGACTCCACTTTTATGAATCATTAAATCCTAGAAATGCTTGTTCTGATGTATCATGTAAATTCGTTGAAATGAAAAAATCAAATAATTCTTTGTGGTGGAACAAAATATCTCTCATTTCCCCCTCGAAAATTTTTTTTGGGGGGGGGTTCTAAAGGAATATTGTTATGTTGCCTCGAACGGTGCGCTAATTCTCTGAATCCGGTACCAACTGGTATCATTCCTCCTAGAACAACGTTCTCTTTCAAACCTCTCAACCAATCGATACGACCTCGGAGGGCGGCTTTTGCTAAAACTCGAGCAGTTTCTTGAAAACTTGCTTCCGATATGAAACTTTGAGTATTTAGAGATGCTTTCGTTATTCCCAATAATACGGCTCGGTAACAGATCGCTTCTTCCAAAGCACGCCCTGTTCGTTCCGCTCGTAACAACCCAATGAGTTCTCCAGGTGAAAAAACATTAGACATTCCATCTTCTGAAACCAAGACTTTTGATGTTATTTGACGTACAATAATTTCGATATGTCTATTATGGATCTCCACCCCCTGGGATCGATAAACCTTTTGGATCTTATTAACCAAAGAGATACGACTTTGCACTATCGTTAGTTCAGAACCAATCAAAAATCCCCAAGGAATTCCAAGAATTCTTGTTATACGCTCGTTCCAACCCTCAATTCTCTTTTCTAGGCTCATCGATATTGAATCAATCGAACGCACTTCTAATACTTGTTCGACTTTTGGAAGACCCTGCGTTATATCACCAGATCGTGATTTTTCATATATAAATGTAACTAAAGTATCTCCTTCGTAAAGCATTTCGCCATAATGGCGATGAACAGTTGCTCCTGAAGTGGCCAAATAAGGCTTAGCTAATCTTATTACTACAGAATCAACTTCAACAATTATAATTTGACCCGATTTTAGGTGTGGTCTATTTTTGGCTATACATACATTTTCAAAAAAAAAATGTCCAAGACTAATTCTTGTTCTTGTAGGTGTTTCTTCACAATAATTATTGTGATAATTATGATGCAGAAAATGCCAATTCAAATTAAATGTATTGAAAACGATGTTACTGCATGGATCGGAATTGAAAATCCCCCCGTTTTCATCCATTAAATAATATTTAAGTACTTGAAAAGTCTGTTTTAAATTGTCAAGTTGCAAATATTTAGTTAGGGAGATCGGATTATGAGTTATTAAGTCATAAAATGAATAAAAATTCACAATTTGAGGGGCCGCCCCTAAAGGTCCTAACGAACGAATTCCTAATTGAAATTAGAGGATCCTTTTTACTTGATTCTTTTATGACATTATAATCTTTTACATCGTTGAATAGATCCATTTGCAAACAATTCGATGCTGACAAAATTATCAAAGATTGGCGTTCCTTATTTCTATTGCAACGTACGAATAGTTCCTTGATTTTGACTCGGAGATTGTGGAACCCTTGTCTTGGAATAAATAGAAAAAAAATGGATTGATATTCGTGCGATCTGACTCATTATTAAAGATCAATCCTGAACCTGACGGATCTTTCCTTTTTCTCATATACGCAGTATCGGATTTCCCTAAGTCTATTCGTAGGAAATTTCGAACCAGACCATTTGTACTTACTTCAACAAAGGAAGCGCGCGCGTCTTCGATAGAAGAGCTTTTTTTGTCTCGGTCCCAATTCAACAATAAACAAGTCCGAACTAATTGAATGCTTGTGCCAGAAATTCCCCGAATTGGTTTTCCATTTCCATAAAGTATATAATTGACAACTCTAAGCTCCAGATTATCCCTTTCTTGCAATAGATCCTGTGGGAAAAGTTTTACTAAATTGATACCGTCGGCTAGTTCATATATGATTACAGGTCGAACAAAAACAAAATACTTTTTCTTGGTAGGTGTGATCCACTGGACATAAATCCAATTTTTCGATTTTTTTGATTTCTTAGAATTTTTTTTTACTCTTTCTGGTGGTATCAAGATGCCATTGTGTCGGGATATCTTATCCATCTCTCCAGGAAAATGTATATCTCCAGAAAATATTTTGAGTTCAATCCTTTTTTTTTTTTTCTCCACTCGGACCAATCCACCTACTCGGCTTCTTATACTTAAAGTTAGTCGTGTAGCTACTCCAATGATACTATTGTTCCGTACCATTATGGAAGAAGATTCTGGTAAAATATGCACTTCCTCGGGAATGAAAAAAAATCGATCCACTTTCATTTGCATTTGGTATTTTGGCTTAAAGTCTTTGACTCCTCGATACTCAATCAAATCCTCTTTTTTGAGGATTGAATGCACCCCTATAGTCCCCATATTTAGTAATTCCTGAACTATTTCTTCTGTATTGAGGATCATCGAAAAAAGCAAGAATACTATTTCTACGAAAAAGACCATTTATGGGTATTTCAATCGAAATACCGGAAGGGGGTCGTAGTTCTTTTTCTCGTTCTTGAAGTGATTCAAATTGAATGATGAATCCATTTCTTCGCCTCTTTGCCAATAAATCAGAATTACCGTGGAAAATAGCAGGATATGTGAGATTAGATTGACCCGTACATAGGATTGGATTAAGTTCTGAATAATCAGGAATTCCGCTTTCGTTTTTACCAGAGAGATCCGGACCATAAAATTTTTGTCCCACTTTATCATTATTTACTGAAAGGCTAGAAATATATCTTCTTTCGACACAAAGAGAATGAACGTTAATTTGATCTTGATCCTTGTAGAGTGAAAAAGGGACTACACTGCATCCGCACGAACCTCCTGATAATATCCATAAATGACTTGTTTTTGGTAAGAGATGGACATTACTATATGTAAATTCGGGTGCATGGTACACGTCGGTACTCCAATGCATTTCTCCCTCTGAGTCAGAATAAATATGTTTTCGAACTCTCTCTTTTAAATTAAGAGTGTATGTTCCCGCGCGAATCTCAGCAATCACTTGTTCTGATTCTACATATTGATCATTTTGAACTAAAAGTAAACTTTTTGGTGGAATAGTGACGTTATGTATAATATCCTCACTCTCAATAGTTACATACAAGTCTATATAACATAAAAAAGCAGGATGCCCATGGCGTGTACGTGTGGGATGAACCAAATTCTCATTGAATTTGATTTTGCCATTAGAAGAAGCTCGTATATGTTCTGCAGTCCCCCCCTGTGAATACTCCGCCGGTATGAAAAGTTCTTAATGTTAGTTGAGTACCCGGTTCTCCAATAGATTGACCCGCAATAATACCTACGGCTTCTCCCAATTCTACCAGGTCCCCGTGAGTAGGACTTCGTCCATAACATAATCGGCAGATCCAAGATGTACTCCTACAAGTAAAGGGAGTCCGAATAGATATTGGTTGGGTTTGAAAGGTTATGAATCGATTAATAAGTCCAATACCAATATCTTGATTTCGAACACCAATGCATCGCGGGCCCATATATATATCGTCCGCTAATACACGACCAATTAATGTTTGGATAAAAATTCTTTCCGGAATCATCCTATTTCCAGGACTCACTAAAATCCCTCGGATGGTTCCACAATCGGTTCTACGTACAACAATGTGTTGAACTACTTCAACAAGTCTACGTGTAAGATATC
>NW_026124254.1:15000-20000 GCF_025177605.1 Cucumis melo
AATTCCGAACATTTCCTATAAACATCTTATATATATATAAGATATTAGATTTAGATAATAGTAATCGTTTATGTTCTGGGGTTTACATATACTCATAATCGCTATTAAAATTGTCATTAATAAGGATTTTTTTATGGTTATGGAAACGAATCAATACGGATGGATTAGTAATGATTAGTTATCTATCAATTTTTATTTATTTAGGTAAGGTATCCATTTTTGGATTGTTTTCTTATATCATTAGGGAAACCGAATTTGCAATTTCAATCCAAGAATCATTTATGAATTCACAGTCAATAGTTAAAGTTAACGGTTCCCATTTGTCCTGATTTTTTGCTTTTGTGAATGAAAATCCACATTTTTTTTTCAATAGAAAAAGCAAAGTTTTGCGGTTTTTCGTTTTAGATATTGTGTGTTGTAAGATACTATCTATCTAAGAGATAGAGCCAATCCAATATTTTGTATCGTTTTGGCGGCATGGCCGAGCGGTAAGGCGGGGGACTGCAAATCCCTTTTTCCCCAGTTCAAATCCGGGTGTCGCCTCAGCAACAAACAAAAGAATCAAAATACCCTCTTCTGTTTTGCTGATATAACTTTATCATTTTTTTTAGAGAAGAAAAGCATCTTTAGATTTGCTTGATTCTAAGCATCGTTGGGGTTCTCTAAAATGTTATAAATCCTTGCGTATAGGTTTCGTTTCCAGAATTTAGTAGAGTAATGAAAAATAATCGTTAAATCTTGAGATGATAGCCCTTCGACTACTAATGTAGTGTCTACTCATTGGGTCTTGAATTAGGGAATATAATTTCATTTTTCCTTACGGAAAGGAGGAAGATACTTGATATACGGACTCATGAAAGTATCTGAGTACTCGAGCATTCAATCAATATTATATTGAATGAATAATTGGCTTTTTTTTTTATTTTAATCTTAAAAAAAGAACTTATTTCTTTTCGATAAGCTCTAACCACGCATGTAATAGGCCATCCCATCTTCCGATTGTCTCTATGAAACAATCGGGGGGACAGTAAAGATTAGATCAAATGAGAAAGGAATAATAGTAGGGTTATGTGATAGATACTATCTTGATTCTCTATTTTGAGACTTTTTACTTAATGTAATGAAATGCAGGACAACAAAAGAAAGACTAGGTCTTATTATTCCTACATGTTACTAACATTCTTTTGATACTTCCAAGAGTTTTTCTGCCTCTTTTATTTATTTGTACTGAATTTTTTCGATTATACTAGAAATCATATAATAACTTGGGATAATTCGATTTTTTGTATTGTTTCATCAATGGTGTTGTGCCCGAATCTCTTTTTGACTATGCGCTAGTGATTCCACTATTATTAGTGAATAATAATTATTAGTGAGCAATAATGGAATAATTCTTTTATATTCATAGAGATAGGGGACATAATTCACATGGATATGGTAAGTCTCGCTTGGGCTGCTTTAATGGTAGTCTTTACATTTTCTCTTTCCCTCGTAGTATGGGGAAGAAGTGGACTCTAGAAGTACTACTAATTGAAAAATAAAACTGTATTGTTTTTGGTTTATTTTATAGATCGTTCTGCAAAACTTTTTTTCTTTTATTTTGAAAAGTAAAAAAAAAAAAGAGTTCGGATTATAAGTTTTTAAGTGGATCCATACTTTCAACACGAAAGAACATAGACATAGTGGTTGTCCAATGAGATACTACGCATAATAATATACTACCTCATAATAAGATAGTACCTCGGGGTAGCCACCCACATATTACGTGCTTACCACTTCTTTTATTTATTATTATTAGTATTTTAGTTATTTTCAAAATAGGATTTTTTCTTGTTTTAGGGAACTCATTTCATATCATGCTTCAAACGTTAAATAAAAATGGGGTTTGCTAATTCTTTTCGAAATCCGAAGATAAAAAGTTCCCATGGAACCGAACTCCTGGATCATCTGTCAACTGCTCAATCAATTACTTCTTTCGAATGCTAAAAAAAAATTAGTGGCCTTTCGATTATTTGATTTCAGATTCATTCTAATCAACATGAATTATGAAGCAAAGAAATAGAATTGGGCCACTATGTATATTAGATTAATATTACATATATGTAATTGATATGATATCTATATATAAATAGAAAGATATATATTGTATATTCATCTATATTCAAATTGATCGATATTCAACCTCTATTTTTATAGAGTACAATTTTATATTTATACACTTCAATAACAATAATAGATAGTATGGTAGAAGGATTCATATATTTCTTTCTACCATACTATCGGATCTTATCGAATACTTCTCTCGTAGAATACTGATAATTCTAGTCCGCCAATTTCATTTAAGACGCGAAATATTTTAATGCTTTTCATTTTTCTTATCTTCAATCATTGATAAGAACTAAAACGTCAAGGTTAATTCAAATTAATCACTTTGACTGATTGTTTTTACGTATATTATAAGTAAAAAGGCGGTCGGAACTAGAATGAACAGTGCAGTAGCAATAAATGCGAGAATATTTACTTCCATAATATCATCGTTTCATTTTTTATTCGCAATAACTCGGGATTTAATCCCATAGAGATGATAAATGTTTCGCTTGTAAATTCAAGGGGATGCGTTGCATCTCGATGATATCGAATCGTATTAAA
Organism: Cucumis melo; assembly: GCF_025177605.1. Lineage (NCBI taxonomy): Eukaryota > Viridiplantae > Streptophyta > Magnoliopsida > Cucurbitales > Cucurbitaceae > Cucumis > Cucumis melo. The sequence goes on from NW_026124254.1 coordinate 17,650, forward strand.
ATATCATGAATAACAATATCGGAGCTATCAAATCGATTCATCGTCGAGAATTGAATAGTATAACATAGGAAGATCTTTTATCCATACCGAATTTAAACAAAATGGGATTCCTGATGCAATCAAGAATTTCGTTACTTTTTTTTATTTATAATTTTTTGCATTCTTTCTTTTCTATAATCTACTGCCCTCTTATTCAATGCAATCATCTGATGAAGTCTCATCAGACTACCTTTACCCTTACATTGTTTATAAACAAACTCAAGCAAAGAATAGCAGCGAAATTCAAAAAGGAAAAGGAGGTAGGTTCGAACTAAACTCCTTCCTTTTTTTGTACTTATAAAATCTTCTTAAAAAAAAGAAATAAAAACGAAACTTAAACTTTCAAAAATTCTTAATTACCTCACTAAGAGAGATAGATGGGATCCTTGTTTGTATTAATATCCTCTTTCCTTGAATTAGTAGTGGGACGTATATATCAAAAGTTAAGTGTTAAATTTTAATAAGATAGATTATTTCAAATTCAAATTAGTAATTGAATTTACTAATTGAGGTTACAAAAAATCGGAGCCAGAACGGATATATTTTGCTTTCAGACGAAAAATTAGATCAAAGTTTACTATGTAAACTTTATTTTGTATCGTCCAAATTCCCTTTATGTATGTGCTTTCCGGAAACGTATAGTACTCTATTTCATTAGAAAAATCGGGCGTAATCAACTAGACCCAGTACGCCTTCGAATCCTGAATATGATGCTACCAATAATTGTGGTAATTCACATATGGCACATATGTCTTTCTCCCATCAATTAGTACTCGTTGAAGAAATCAAAATTCCCATATTTTTTTGTTGAAAAATGTGGAAAAAAAATAAGAGAGATCCCGTTTGGAATAAAATTCAGTTATGTTATTTGTTCTCTCTTTCACAGGAAAGGAAGAGATTAATTGATGTATTTTTTTTTTATTGGATTTGGATCCATCGGGACTGACGGGACTCGAACCCGCAGCTTCCGCCTTGACAGGGCGGTGCTCTGACCAATTGAACTACAATCCCAGGGAAATAAAGTGTACAACATATGTTGTTGATTTAATTTCCTTCAAACCTTTCTATGTAGATTTTTGATTCGAATTGTCATATTCTACCAGACAGAGACGCGAGTAATAAAGTAATAGATTGATATGCGCGGAGACATGGACTTTAGTGTGAGAAGCATGGATTAATATTTATTTTTTCGTTATTGTAAAATTGATTGATTATCAATCTGTCAATGAATAAAAAAAGAGTTTTTTTTTTTATTCTTTCATATCAAGTCAAGTATTTCTGTAGAAGGACAAATAGGTTATATCATTTTATGGTGGATACGCGATATATTGGGCCGAGCTGGATTTGAACCAGCGTAGACATATTGCCAACGAATTTACAGTCCGTCCCCATTAACCGCTCGGGCATCGACCCGGGAAGAATCAATTCCAAGCTTGTTGATAATCCATGATCAACTTCCTTTCGTAGTACCCTACCCCCAGGGGAAGTCGAATCCCCGCTGCCTCCTTGAAAGAGAGATGTCCTGGACCACTAGACGATGGGGGCATACTTGCCCGACTGCCATCATACTATGATCATAGTATGAATAGTTTTTTGAAATTGTCAATATAAAATAAATATAATGGACTAATATGATGCAATTCGACGTATTTTTCTTTCTTTCATTATTCCATCGAAATTTTTTTATTTGTGATTTCTATTTATGAATCGTTCATTCTAATCACCATTCCCCATATAATTCTATATAGAAATTATTTTATTTTAAATTGCATTTTTTTTTATTTATTTCATTTAAATAATATACATAAATTTGCAAATTGGAATATATAGTTATATTACTTATATTATAGAATATCAAATGAAAATAGTGATTAGTAGTGATTAGAGGAAACCTCTAAAATAAACAAAAATAATAAATATTAGAAAAAAAAATATTCTTTTTTTATTTTATTCTTTTTTTATTTAAATAATACGAAGGCTAGTACCCTTCGGGAATTGGTCTGCCATATGCTATAAACAGGATTAAACTCCATTTCTCATACTTTCACTCATTGATTCACTCATTGTTAAGATTAGGTTAGGTATATTTCGATCTCACACTAAGCCAAGAAATTAAAAAACGATAAATTTTGAAATCTGGGGATAGGGATCAACAAGTTATTGAAAATTTTTTTCTCGCCAAATAGAATTGCTTTATCAATGATTCGGTGAATGTATCTATGTTCAATTCGTGTGTGTACATGTATGAATCAAATTCATTTCGTTAGGATGGGGCTCATCAATTTAATTAGGGATCGGTCGTATGATGAAAC
>NW_026124254.1:32500-35000 GCF_025177605.1 Cucumis melo
TGATGCGCATAATGAGATGAGAATAATACATGAAATCAAAAAACATTGAAATACTCTCATTATGAACTCATGGGACTAGCGTTTTTACAAAAAATCTCTAGCCAACCTTCCTGTAAAAGATCTTTTCTTAACATCAAGCATGGTTTACTAGATAAAAATAAAAATGGTAACTCTAACAATTTCTTTGTCCTCAACGCCTCTAAATTTCCAGGAATTAGTCACTTCAACAGTCTTCGATGGTTATACAGGTATCCAAAATACAAACGAGATGGATGTTTGTTGTCCCAACCATTTTTCTAAGTTCCGATCCCGATAAGGAAAAGGTATAATTTATAACAAAGTTTTCGTGTTGTTGATTCCTAGGTGTAGTGCTTCTTCCCCTCTGCTACCTATTTTTACTAGTGAATATTTTTACTAGTGGAGTAGGGTTGACTTAATCCATAGGTTACACCTTTCGCTTAATACTAGAATCGACAATTCTAGCATCTAAGGTTACATTAATCGGGGGATACACGACAGAAGGAATTTTTTGATTTTCAAATTGCACCTCCAAGAAGCGTAGATTTATTTCAATTATTGTTTTCTTTCTATCCCGAATACTGTGTCTTTCTACTAAGACGGAGAGCGGTAAAGAAAATTGAAAAAAAAAAAAAATCAAATCGCACCATCTCTGTAATAGGTGAATGCCTCTTTTTCCCCGGAAGTTGTCGGAATTATTCGTAATAAGATATTGGCTACAATTGAAAAGGTCTTATCGATAAAATTTCCATTTATCCCACCAGATCTAGGCATCGGTAACAACCCCATTCTATAATTTCTTTTAATTACCTCTCGTGAGAAAATGATCCCACAAACAAAGGAATTGCATAGTACGAAATAACATAAAAACGGATTCATTAAAAAATCCCACTCGATATTAAAATTGTTTCTTTTTGATTTCACAGGAATCAATAAAAGAGAAGAAATATTTCAATCCGGTTAAATTTCATCCAAATGTAGTAGGATCAGAATGAAGAGAACTATTCTGATTTCAGCGAAGTTGAAGAAAAAAAGAATTTTATTTATCTGACTGGGGTAATTCTAGAAGTTTTTTGATTGAATTATGATACAAAAAAGAGCAAAAAGAATCGAATAATCATTCTATGATTCATAACTTGTGACTAGATATATGTATGGGATAAACAGTTGTTGGTGAAAAATCGAAAACTGTAAAAGTCGAATTTTTAGAAAAAAGGAATCATAGTTTAAAAAACTAAATAGAATCATGAGCTAAAAGTATCCATTAAACATAGTTAAAAAAAAATTATTTGTATAGTTAGAATTGGTTGGACGTGCCTATCAAAAAAAAAATTGAATATTAATGACTCACTATTAACTCGGTTTCTGGGCCATAATCATTCTGTAGGAGAGATGGCCGAGTGGTTGAAGGCGTAGCATTGGAACTGCTATGTAGGCTTTTGTTTACCGAGGGTTCGAATCCCTCTCTTTCCGTACTAATTCAACAATGTTACTGACCACAATGTATCAAATCAAATAACAATCGATACTATTATTCCAACGGTTAGACCTTTATGGATTCTTTATTTCGAATTTTTGTGGTACGGAAACGAAAAGACTGGAAAGAATGCACAAGAGATGAAAATCCCCCTACCGATCAATGATAGATGAATGATAGAAAAATTTCCGGATCAAAACCTTACTTTCCTTCGGTCTCTTTACTTAGACTTCGGCGAAGGGGAGGACGAAATTGTCCGAACCCTTGTTTTTTAGTTAGGTTTAAGTCTGACGAGAATAATATTCTACAACGAGCAATTCATTTATTTTTAAACTGACCCATTTACTATCTATTATTTGATTGACTAATCCTTTATATTGCAATGGCTGAAGAGTCAAATGTTTTGGCAATTCCTGAGGGGGGGATGAATCAAGATAATTTTGAATCAGTGTTCTCGATTTTTTTTCATCTTTTGCTGTAATAATATCTCGGGGTTTGCACCGATAACTTGGTATATCCACTATAGAACCATTAACTAAAATATGTCTATGATTAACTAATTGTCGGGCTTGAGGAATAGTCCGAAGCCATACCCAATCGAAAAAGGATGTTATCCAAACGCATTTCAAGTAATTGTAGTAAAACTTGACCCGTTGATCCTTTGGCTTTTCCGGCGATACGAACGTATTTAAGTAATTGTCGTTCTGTAAGACCATAATGAAAACGCAATTTTTGTTTTTCTTCTAAACGAATACGATATTGAGATTTTTTACCGGAACGCGATTGGTTTTTAAGATCGTTTCCGGTTTTGGGCCTTTTACTAGTTAGTCCCGGTAAAGCCCCCAGACGGCGTAATTTTTTTGAAACGAGGCCCTCTGTAACGCGACATAAAGACTCCTTATTTTATTTTATTTAAATTTCATAAACATTTTATTTTATTTAAATTTCATAAACTTAAATGAAAACTAAATGATAAATATTATAAATGAAGTGAAATCCAGTAAA
>NW_026124255.1:0-22500 GCF_025177605.1 Cucumis melo
TTATTTTCTTCCAATAAGTAGATTAAGGTAAGGAATAAAAAATATGAAAATAAGGGCCTCCATTCGGAAAATTTGTGAAAAATGTCGCCTGATCCGTAGGCGGAGACGAATTATGGTAATTTGTTCCAATCCGAGACATAAACAAAGACAAGGATAATCTTTATAAAAAAAAGGACCCCTAAAGGCCACCCACAATATATACATAAAAAGAAATTAAAGGATCCGTTTTGACATGAAATGGATATATCCATATATCTCTGACTTAGATTTATGAGATGATAAAATATGGCAAAACCCATACCAAGAATCGGTTCACGTAGAAATGGACGTATTAGCTCACGTAAAAGTACGCGTAGAATACCAAAGGGCGTTATTCATGTTCAAGCAAGTTTCAACAATACAATTGTGACTGTTACAGATGTACGGGGTCGGGTAATTTCTTGGTCCTCCGCCGGTACGTGTGGATTCAAAGGTACAAGAAGAGGGACACCATTTGCCGCCCAAACCGCAGCAGGAAATGCTATTCGGGCAGTAGTGGATCAAGGGATGCAACGAGCCGAAGTTATGATAAAGGGCCCCGGTCTCGGAAGAGATGCAGCATTAAGAGCTATTCGGAGAAGCGGTATACTATTAAGTTTCATACGGGATGTAACCCCTATGCCACATAATGGCTGTAGGCCCCCTAAAAAACGACGTGTGTAAAAATAAACATTGAAGAGAAATTTCAAGAGAAATAAATAATTCAATGATTTTATCAAAAAATATTACTATGGTTCGAGAGAAAATCAGAGTATCGACTCGGACACTAAAGTGGAAGTGTGTTGAATCAAGAGCAGACAGTAAGCGTCTTTATTATGGACGCTTTATTCTGTCTCCACTTATGAAGGGACAAGGGGATACTATAGGCATTGCGATGCGAAAAGCTTTGCTTGGAGAAATAGAGGGAACATGTATCACACGTGCAAAATCTGAAAAAATCCCCACATGAATACTCTACCATAGTCGGTATTCAAGAATCAGTACATGAAATTTTAATGAATTTGAAAGAAATTGTATTGAGAAGTAATCTGTATGGAACTCGTGATGCGTCTATTTGTGTCAAGGGTCCTGGATGCGTAACTGCTCAAGACATCATCTTACCACCTTCGGTGGAAATCGTTGATAATACACAGCATATAGCTAACCTAACGGAACCAATTAATTTTTGTATTGAATTAAAGATCGAGAGGAATCGCGGATATCATATACAAACGCCAAATAATTTTCAAGACGCAAGTTATCCTATGGATGCTATATTCATGCCTGTTCGAAATGTTAATCATAGTATTCATTCTTATGTAAATGGGAATGAAAAACAAGAGATACTTTTTCTCGAAATATGGACCAATGGAAGTTTAACTCCTAAAGAAGCACTTCATGAAGCCTCTCGGAATTTGATTGATTTATTTATTCCTTTTTTACATGCGGAAGAAGAAAAAGAAAACTTCCATTTTAAAAATAATAAACAAAAAGTTACTTTACCCCCTTTTTACTTTTCATGAGAAATTGGCGAAACTAAGAAAAAAGAAAAAAGAAAGAGCATTAAAATATATTTTTATTGACCAATCAGAATTGCCTCCTAGGATCTATAATTGCCTCAAAAGGTGCAATATACATACATTATTTGACCTTTTGAATAATAGTCCAGACGAACTTATGAAAATCAAACATTTTCGCATAGAAGACGTAAAACATATATTAGACATTCTCGAAATGGAAAAGAATTTTGCATAAATTTGAAATCCATTGGATTTTTGTTGTAAAAAAACTTTATAAAAAAAAAAGACGAAAATGAAGTTTGAATCTTTAACAGAATCCGTATACTCAAAATAAATCAAAAATTTCATTAAATATGTGTATCTAGGGGTAATTCACTTTGAAGCAACTATTCCCTAGATACACACATCGTGATATTTTATTTATTTCACAATTGAATCAATTTAAAAAAGCCCTAAAGTTAGGGATTTATCAATCGGTAATGTTGCTCCAATACCCAACCAAAGAGCTACTGCGGTACCAATCAAAAAGACGGTTGTCGCTACTGGACGACGAAATGGATTTTGGAATTTATTGACATTCTCCAAAAATGGTACAGTTAATAATCCCGCCGGTACGGAAACCATTAAAAGAACACCCAATAACTTATTTGGCACTGTACGAAGTATTTGAAATACGGGAAAGAAATACCATTCCGGCAATATTTCCAAAGGAGTTGCAAATGGATCTGCGGGTTCACCAATCATTGATGGTTCTAGAACCGCTAAGCCCACGTTACATGCAATAGTACCTAGAATGACTACTGGAAAAATATATAAAAGATCATTGGGCCATGCGGGTTCTCCGTAATAATTATGACCCATACCCTTAGCCAATTTAGCTCTTAATACAGGATCATTCAAATCTGGTTTTTTTGTTATTAGGATAGGTGAATTATTATGGATCCATCCCCCGAAAGAACCGGACATGATAATTTTTCATCATCCGGCTCGAGCACAAATCAAACGAACCAACTGGATCCAGAAAAAAAAATCGATATCTTATCCAAGCATATATAAAATAAATGAGTGATTCAATGTAAGAAAAAATTTAGCGGATTCCGTTTTCAAGAGTTACAATTATCCATTGCAAGGAATTAAGTTCGTACAGATAAATGCTCAATACCCAAGTAGGCTTACAAAGTTGATAATGTTCAAGTGCTTTCTGGGTCGTCTCAAACCTTGCGATGGGGCTTTAGCCCCCAAAAATATTGATACTTTTTACATCCAAAGGATTTACTTGTTACTAATAGAGTCTAGCCTATGTTCTTCTTTAGATCCCTTGTTTCACTCCGATAGTATTATAAATCGAGTCAATGCAGAGGAAATGAATGCATTTTCATACTATTAAGTAAGTGAAATAGATAAAACATAATCTGTATTATGGCATATATATCACCTATTCTAATGGATCTTACGGAGCCTGGTCATGCACGACATGGTCAAGTCTGATCATGGAAAAGATTCTCTTCAAGCGAACCAGCCTACCCTCTGTATGGAGCTTTCGCGGTGGTTGGAATAAAGACACATTTTGTTGTGAATCCCAATGTGGCAGATAAAAAGACATATATCTACACGGTCCAATCAATAGTTCAAGTCACACACTCCCATAATCCATTTTCTCTTCGAAGAATTCCCTTCAACTATTATTGAAAAATAACGAATAAAATTTCGTGGAGTTGAAGGGAAATATCCAAATACATGTCTTATTTTTCAATAATCCATATTTGCAGCAATGAAATACTCTTCTTCCCCCCTGAGTAATCATAAATAACTAATTACAAATCTATGATTTCTATTCTCTATAAAGGACCAGAAATGCCTTGCTTACGTATCATTGGGAAGTGCATTAACATAAATACGGCAGTAAGAAGAGGTAATACAAAAGTGTGTAAACTATAAAAAACGAGTCAAGGTAGATTGTCCCACTCTAGCACTTCCGCGTAATAACTCTACCAAAGGCGACCCTATTACTGGAATAGCTTCCGGTACACCTGTTACAATTTTGACTGCCCAATAACCAATTTGGTCCCGAGGTAAGGAATAACCAGTTACACCAAAGGATGCGGTCAATACAGCCAGAACCACACCTGTAACCCAAGTCAATTCACGAGGTTTTTTAAATCCACCAGTAAGATACACGCGAAATACGTGCAGGATCATCATTAAGACCATCATACTTGCCGACCATCTATGAACTGATCGGATTAACCAACCAAAATTTGCTTCCGTCATTATATATTGAACAGAAGCAAAAGCCTCAGTAACGGTCGGACGGTAGTAAAAAGTCATAGCAAACCCCGTAGCTACTTGTACTAAAAAACAAGTAAGCGTAATTCCTCCTAGACAATAAAATATGTTGACATGAGGAGGAACGTATTTACTAGTTATATCATCTGCAATCGCCTGAATTTCAAGACGTTCTTCGAACCAATCATACACTTTATTGAGATAGGTAAACCAAGGGGACCCCCCTCTGAGAACCGTATATGAGAATTTCGTCTCGTACGGCTCAAACAGAAACACCCAAATACCGCTCGTAACGGATATGTGTACTAAAAAGTTTCAAACTTCTTAATGCTATGATTCAATTTTTTGTATCAAGATACGAAAGAATCAAAATCCGAAAAGTCTTCTTTGTAGTTATAATGCCCAAATATCAAGTCGCTCATTCATAGTTATATTGATCATTAGGGGCCTCTTGAATCTTCTATTTACCTATTTTTTTTCTTTGATTTGTATGTAATGCGACTTTACTCTTGTTTTCTTTATTATTGATAGGAATTATTCTTGTTAAGACCCTATGAATCAATTAAAACCTTAGATTCAGACTAGAACCACGATGATTCAATAAAAAACCTTCCAAAAAAAGTTCAAAAATTCCCTGAGTAAGAACCCTTGGATTATCACTTATTCAATGCTTATTCAATGACTGAATATAATGAAAAAAGCTAAAGAAAGGTTTATCCTTTAACCAAAATAAGTAGAAACGAAAGAATAAATTTTTTTTATTTATCACTTCTAACTCTTGTTTCGGAGTCCGGCCACGAGGTCTGATAAGTATGAATCATAGTTCTAATATTTGTTCTAATATTTTGGAATCTATTTCATATATTCTGTGCTCCAGATACTAGCCTAGACTGAATATCCAACGAGATCAAATCATCTTCATCAAGATGACCGACTTCTTCTCTGTCGTATCCATAGGATCAATTCTAAACAAGTCACACACTCATATTCCGGAAATACAGAAAAAAATAAATTCCACGATCGAACTACCAAAAAAATAGTGGGCTAAAAAGCAGAAACCTACATACTTTAGACTTTCCTTTTTATTGAAAAGTTATTTAGGGGTTCTTGTGAATCGAATCTAATTGCTTGAAATTCCGTCCAGTAAAATGGAAGAATTATAAATCTCCAAAATATACATAGGAATATCGCAAATAAACCCATCGCGACACCCATTAAAGGTGTAGTTCCCCACCCAGGAGCCACTTTACCATATTCCGAATTCAATGGTTTCAATAAATCCCCTACAACAGTTCGTCTTGGCCCAGATCTAGAACTATCGTCAACGGTTTGTGTAGCCATAAATAATCCTATATTTTTTTTTATTCAGTGAGATCTGTTGACTTTGTATACCATTCCGTTGTAAATAAATGATCTTATTATAGATCCATTGTGGTCTTGAAATTATATAATAATGGAAACAGCAACCCTAGTTGCCATCTCTATATCTGGTTTACTTGTAAGTTTTACTGGGTATGCCTTATATACTGCTTTTGGGCAACCCTCTCAACAACTAAGAGATCCATTCGAGGAACACGGGGACTAGTTGAAGTAATGAGCCTCACAATATTGTGAGGCTCATTACTTCAATTGAGATAATGAGAAATCATTTTGCCTTTTTAGTTGGAGTTGGAACTTTAGGCGGTTCGCGAAAAAAGATAGCGAAAAAAATTATTCCTAGAGTCGAGACTAAGAGGAATGTATAAACCAATGCTTCCATAGATTTGATTTCGGTTTACAATTATAGCTTCCATACCTGTTTAATTGGGATCTTTTTACGGATAAAAAAAAGACCAAGACAAGAGTCAAAGAAATGAAAAGTAAGCAATCCGAATAAAGATTTATCCGGTACCCTATCTATGTCAAATCAAAAAATAAAGGAAAAAAAGAACAGAGCAATCTTGTATCAGACTAGACTCTTTTTGTAGTTGGATCTCCAAGTTTTTGGAATGCCCCAAATTCTACTTGAGCGTCCAAATCTGGGTCAATACCAGCAAAGACATCTCTGAACAAGGTTCTCGCACCATGCCAAATGTGTCCGAAGAAGAAGAGCAAAGCAAAGGAAGCATGCCCAAAAGTAAACCAACCCCTTGGACTGCTACGAAAAACCCCATCGGATTTCAAAGTAGCACGATCTAATTCAAAAATTTCACCCAATTGAGCACGTCTAGCATATTTTTTTCACAGTAGCAGGATCACTATAACTGACTCCATTGAGTTCACCGCCATAGAACTCAACAGTTACACCGACCTGTTCAACACTATACTTCGATTCTGCTCTTCGAAAAGGAACATCGGCTCTAACAATTCCGTCTCCGTCTACCAAAACAACCGGAAATGTTTCAAAAAAGGTCGGCATACGGCGTACAAAAAGTTCGCGCCCTTCTTTATCTCTAAAAACAGGGTGTCCTAACCAACCAACAGCTATTCCATCCCCGTTGTCCATGGAACCCGCTCTGAATAATCCACCTTTTGCGGGATTATTCCCGATATAATCATAAAAAGCTAATTTTTCAGGAATTTTAGACCAAGCTTCTGATAAACTTTGATTTTCGGCTAACCCGGTACTAACTCTTCGATATATTTCTTGCTGGAAGTATCCCTGATCCCATTGATAACGAGTGGGCCCAAATAATTCAATCGGGGTAGTTGCTGAACCATACCACATAGTTCCAGCAACAACAAAAGCTGCAAAAAATACAGCAGCGATACTACTGGAAAGGACGGTTTCAATATTTCCCATACGTAATCCTTTGTATAGACGTTGGGGCGGACGAACACTAAGATGGAATAGGCCCGCTAATATGCCCAATGTACCTGCTGCAATATGGATGCGAGGCTATTCCGCCCGGAACAAAAGGATCAAACCCTTCGACACCCCACGCAGGATTTACGGCTTGTACCCTTCCGGTTAATCCATAAGGATCGGATACCCATATTCCCGGACCATACAATCCGGTTACATGAAATGCACCAAAACCAAAGCAACCCAACCCTGAGAGAAATAAATGAATTCCAAAAATCTTCGGCAAATCCAAAGAAGGTTTTCCTGTACGTTCATCACAAAATATTTCTAGATCCCAATACACCCAATGCCAGATAGCTGCTAAGAAGCACAATCCAGAAAACACAATATGTGCTCCGGCCACACCTTCGTAACTCCAAATACCCGGATTCGTTATAGTCCCTCCTGTGATACTCCAACCCCCCCATGAATTGGTTATTCCTAAACGAGTCATGAAGGGTATAACGAACATACCCTGTCTCCACATTGGATCAAGAACAGGATCAGAGGGATCAAAAACTGCTAATTCGTATAGGGCCATTGAACCGGCCCAACCAGCAACTAGAGCTGTATGCATTATATGAACAGAAAGCAAACGACCGGGATCATTCAATACAACGGTATGAACACGATACCAAGGCAAACCCATGGAAATACCCCTTTATCAAGGAAAAATAGACACTATGTAACTTTATTGCACTGAAAAAAAAAACTATGCTACGGACCTCCCCTTTTGAGGGGATTATCTTGGCGAAAGGATTAATATTTAGTCTATTCTTTTAGTAATAATGGAACAATTCGATTCTATTCGTAGGAACAAAAAGAAGCAGATCTATTCTATACTCGATAAGTACCAATACGCAATGGTAGATGGGAATTGATCCTATTTTATAGGAGTGAATGTATACATACTTGTTCATCATTCAAAAACCTATTCGGGAAGAAGTTTCCCTTATTAATTCTGTTTTCCTTTTTTATGAACTTATTAAATCTATGTATAAAATATGCTAAAAGATAAAATCTGATAAAGGCCCATCTTATTTATTAAGACAATAAACCCGTTGTTACGCTTCCACATCAAAGTTAGCTATAGTACTTAATTCTTTTTTCTTTGCTTTAATGCCTATTGGTGTTCCAAAAGTACCTTTTCGAAGTCCCGGAGAGGAAGACGCATCGTGGGTTGACCTATAGTGCGACTTGTCAGATATATTGGGTCATATGGTATTTCCCCGTTCTCTCCCCCGATCGAGATATCCTCTCTTTCGCCCAAGACGGATTGATTTAATCATCAAAAATTTGGAGCGTGAAGTGCAATTAGATCTATTTTTTGGGGGGTATCCAGATTAATATTATCAATTAGAATAATTTATGGTTTTCTCGGTTGTACTAATAAAATGAAGTATCCAGGCTCCGCTTAGAAAAAACTCAATTTGGAATCTATCTATTCTATGATTACTACTACTTGTATCATATTCGATTTATCAATAGCATTGATAGAAAACTTTTAATCAATCGAGTAATATGAAGTAAATTGAAAAAAAAAAAGAAGTCGTAGCAAAAAGCCATGCTATTGGGGCATTTGTCCTATATGTGCAAATCCAAATCGGGCAGATCTTGACTCGGAGTAGAGCATAAACCTAAAAGAATTGAAGAAGACCATTTTGGAACAAGAAAATGACATCGGAATTGAAATTGAATCTCGATGAAACAATATATCAATGAAAAGTTAGTTCGATAAATTGAAAATTTAATGAATTGTTTTTTTATTTATTGAAATTTATAGTATAGATAAACGACCGCGGGCCAAAGGACAAAACTCATCCATTTTGAAAAAAAAATGGAAGGTAAGAAAAAGCCCCTTCATTAGAAGTTAGAAAGAGTCCTCTAAAGAAGGCTAAAATCTAAACATTGATTCTTTTTTCGCTATTTTTTTTGAACCGTATGCATCAAAAGGTGCCCGTACGGTTCTTAAGGGATACAATTTTATCCTAATCAACCGACTTTATCGAGAAAGATTACTTTTTTTAGGCCAAGAGGTTGATAGTGATATTTCGAATCAACTTATTAGTCTTATGGTATATCTCAGTATGGAGGATGATACCAAAGATCTGTATTTATTTATAAACTCTCCCGGTGGAGGGGTAATAAGCGGATTAGGTATTTATGATACTATGCAATTTGTGCAACCAGATGTACAGACAATATGCATGGGATTAGCCGCTTCAATGGGATCTTTTATTCTAGTCGGAGGAGAAATTACCAAACGTCTAGCATTCCCGCACGCTCGGCGCCAATGAGTTTTTTTTAGACAAAAAGAAAACTATGCCTTCGCCATATAAAATATTAAGTAATAATAGCATGGCACTTTGAATTCGATATGAGAATTTTTTTTTTCTAAACCATTAGGTTATGTATCGAAAGAGTAGTATGAGATAAAAGGCATTTCCGATTGTAGGCTGATTTATCGCGGAGGCCTCTTTCAGCGTCACAAACTTTTTTGTTTTCACGACGGAAGACTCTTAACAATATTTCTGTTATGAAAGACTACGAAATATTTATTTTTAAGAAAAAAAATAAAAAAAAGAAACTTTGGGATTGCTGAATAACAAACGAAATCATAAAGCAACGGAACCATCATAGTATTTTGAAATTACTAAAAAAAAGGAAGGGTGGTTATTGGATCATTTACTGCTCTGGGTCTGCTAGATCCTATATTTTCTATTCCTTCGCTGGAAGGTAAAAATGAATTCCATTGTGGAGCCGTATGCACTGCACAAAGGATGCCTGTACGGTTGTTAATCCTATCTTTTTTTTATTATCTTTGACTCATCATGATAATGATGTAAGATAGAGAAAACCATTTATTAAATCATCAGGGTAATGATCCATCAACCTGCTAGTTCTTTTTATGAGGCACAAACGGTAGAATTTATCCTGGAAGCGAAAGAACTACTGAGGCTGCGCGAAATCCTCACAAGGGTTTATGTACAAAGAACAGGCAAACCCTTATGGGTTATATCCGAAGACATGGAAAGGGATGTTTTTATGTCAGCAACAGAAGCCCAAGCTCATGGAATTGTTGATCTTGTAGCGGTTGAATAACAAATAGCAGGTATTTCACGCAAAAATCCGAAATTTTCGATTTTCTCTTTTTACCGGGGTTAATATATTACTATTAATCATATTAATTATTAATATCGAATATAGAAGTAATTCATAATCATCCGGTTAGGATTGATCTAAACCAACTCATTATGTATACAATTCAACATGCCAACTATTAAACAACTTATTAGAAACACAAGACAGCCAATCAGAAATGTCACCAAATCGCCCGCCCTTCGGGGATGCCCTCAGCGTCGAGGAACATGTACTAGGGTGTATGTGCGACTCGTTTAGACCATGGACCGGGACAAAAGAAAGTACAAAATTTTTCCCGTATCAGTTATAAGTACAGTGAATAGGATAGAATGAATGGAAGAAATCCGTTCACTACCGAAAATAAATAAACAAAGATTTATCGTATCCTTTTATTGTGTATCAAATTTATGGTTTCTATTGGTGCAAATCCAATCATCTCTATTTTCAATTTTAGATGAGAAAGAATTCCCCATTGGTAACAAATGCTTATCCATTAAGCAGAGGAAATCCTATTTAACAGAAGGATTATAGCCTTATTCTTCCAAGAACGGACTAAGAGGGTCAGCTACCCAACCAATCTTCATAATTAAATACCGTTACTGTATAGGTAGATCTCGTTGTGAAAGACCGATTACTAGATAATTCATGGGTAGAGCCAAAGAGGGTGAACTGTACAAGTTAACAATAACATTGATGAAATAAAAGAAGGAGCTCCGGTGTATAGAGAGGACCTCACCGTTTAAGAAGTAACCATAGAAACGAAGGAACCCACTATTTCTTTATCCATTTCTATTTTTATTTATTTACTCTATTTTTGTTTTTTATACCTAGTAAAAATACTATTTCGTATTTTGGGGTGATTAGAACAAAAAAAGAAATAGTGGTCGGGAAGGTTATAGTAGCAAAAGCCATTGGAATTTTTATTTTATACATTGGAAAAATACGTTTTGTTATTAATAGACTAGGAAAGGAGAAAGGAATAACTGAAAGAAAGGAAATCCATTAGTTATTCATCAAAGTTTCATTTATTCAATGACTAGAATTAAACGAGGATATATAGCTCGGAGACGTAGAACAAAAATTCGTTTATTTGCATCAAGCTTTCGAGGGGCTCATTCAAGACTTACTCGAACTATTACTCAACAGAAAATAAGAGCTTTGGCTTCAGCTTATCGGGATAGAGGTAGGCAAAAAAGAAATTTTCGACAGTTGTGGATCGCTCGAATAAATGCAGTAATTCGATCTAATAAGGTAGACTACAGTTATAGTAGATTCATACACAATCTGTACAAGAGGCAGTTGCTTCTTAATCGTAAAATACTTGCCCAAATCGCGATATTAAATAGAAATTGTCTTTATATGATTTCCAATGAGATCATAAAATACGAAGATTGCAAAGAATCCAGCGGAATGCTTAAAATGGAGTTCTCTGGAGAATGAACTCCGAGAAGGTAGAGTAGAAATTAGTATGATAAAATATGATAAAGTGGTCAAAATGAGCAAATATGTTCAATAAAAAAAAAACGATTTATTCTTCTTCCACTATTCTTTCTTTTTCTTACGACACGACAATCGAATCTAGATTTTCGGATTTTTCGAACAAAGAATCAATCTGCGGTTGAGTTTGGATTAGAATTTTAATTCAATTAAAGAGTAAGCTAAGTCTATTTATTCCTGGTTCTAAGACCAATAGTTCTAGCGGTCGACTCGCTTCTTTCAAATTGTTTCTCATTATTAAGAAAAGGTAACAAAGATAAAATACGAGCTTGTTTTATAGCAATAGTAATTAAGCGTTGCTGTTTTAAGGTCAATCTATTTACCCGTCTAGATAATATTTTTCCTTGTTCACTAATAAATCGACTAATTAAACTCATGTTTCTATAATCAATTCGATCCCCCGATGGAATCGGGGGCAAACGCCTACGAAAAGATCGTTTGGATTTAAGAAAGAGTCGCTTGGATTTATCCATGGTTTTTTTATTCCTTATCCCGAAAATCCTATTTCTTAATTCTAAATCATTTTAGATCCGATCGAAATAGGATTTGGTTTGTTTATATTTAAATCTAAAATATGTCTAATATATGTAATTTTTCATCTTCCTTGGATTGGAAAAGGGTGACACACAGCCGATCGGTTCGATCTATTTCTTTATCTCCCCATGAATCGTATGTTTGTAACACCGGGGACAGAATTTTCTCAATTCCAATCGACTAGGCGTATTGTGTCGATTCTTTTGAGTAATATATCTGGAAATCCCTATTGATTCCTTATTAACACCGTTTCGAACACAACGAGTACATTCCAAAATAACAGTTACTCGGGCATCTTTACCCTTGGCCATGAACCTCCCTTGGATTTTTGATTCACGCAACTCTTCCATTTTCCGATCCAAAATGAAGAAAAAAAGAAAAATTGGTAACTCGAAATAAAATTATGAAAGATTTCGTTACAATCAAATATTAAAATATAGTAATACAATAATTTCTAAATTTAGAATCGCAGTACAGTTTTTCATTTAAGTATTTTGTATGATATTGTTGCCCTAGCCATCACATTTTCATTTTCGTTCTCACTCTTTTATTAATTAAATTTGAACCTGGCGCCGCGTCCGAGTTTGACTGAGGTTGAATCCATTTTGATTCTTTCTAACTTATTCTAAGTCTAAAAACTCTAAAAAAAAGAAGGGGGAAGGGGATTAGTCAAAGATATTTGATTGTTTTTCTAATCTTCTTCACCCCTTCCCAAGTCAATAACTAGAATGAAAAAAACGGGAATACCAACGCATCCGGGAATAAACGATTGATCTCGATTAATAGACCCGCTAAAGCCCCGAACCATATAGTACTTACTACCGGTGCCACGGAGAGATATGTTTTTAGATCTCGCATTGAAAACCCTCCTACTTTATAGTAATTTGTAATACATACTGGTATTACATACCATCAAATGTATATATAGTTAATAACCGCTTGTATTGTCCGCGGAATTCCTAATTCAAATTGAAATGTACAACAGTTCAATTCGGTAGATATTCCCTTTTTTATTAAAAAAAATATGTAGCTTTCCGCCCCACCCCAAATATTCATTTTTCTTTACGGCGGATTTAATATTTATTATTTCATACGTATATAAGTCTTTTTATTATTTTTATTATATTTTATATATGATATGAGACAAAAAAGAAGAAATGGCAAGATAATTTGTGTATACCAATGGAGGAAATAAATAAAAAATGTGGAAAACAAGACAGGGATTCTCTACAATAACACTGTAGACCAATTGAAAGGGATGTAGCGCAGCTTGGTAGCGCGTTTGTTTTGGGTACAAAATGTCACGGGTTCAAATCCTGTCATCCCTACCTATTACTTATCTTCTGAACAGTAACGAGGAATCAATTGAGATCCATAAAAATTGAACATACATATATCGAATCAATCTTTTTTTATTTAATTTTATGATATTCTCTATGATAATATATGTATCGAAGATATATTCGGGTTGCTTTTAGTTTGATAATAAAACGCTCTTAGTTCAGTTCGGTAGAACGCGGGTCTCCAAAACCCGATGTCGTAGGTTCAAATCCTATAGAGCGTGATTCGATTCTTGTTGTTGTTAAATCAAAATGATACTGAAATAATTCAACAGAAATCAAAATTTTACCTCCTATAAAGCAAGTAGGGGGTCAATCAAAAAAAAGAACTGTTAATTAATCAAAGGTCCAACTGATCCCCCCGTCTGTATTGTAAATATGCGGTCACAAATAATCCAGCCAAAGTAATAGGAATTAGACCTAATACGATTCCAAATAGAAAAACTTCAATCATTTCAATTTAGTTGAACGAGGAAAAGGAGAGGTAATATCTATCCTTAAAATATTAATCGGTATTGCCCATGAATCTCAATGACCAAGAATTCGAAATTGAATTGACAAGGTAAAGAACTCTACAATATATAGAATATATTGAATAACACCGAAATCTTTCTTTTTTTTGAATTGTGCATTCAATGAATTTTAATCAAATAAGTCGTATCTTGTTCAGACCGATAAATAGAGCTGAGGTTATAGTTAAAACTGCTAGTAGAAAACCGAAATAACTAGTGATAGTAGGCATGACGAGGCTAAATGAAATACGTTATTTTTATCCATATGTTTATAAAGCACTTCCCTAAGTTTCTATTTTTGAAAGATACGCGGATGGATAAGTAAAAATACTAATTGAAAAAATATATTCAATTGAAAGTTTTTGATTCATCTATTATTATGATTATAGATGATACTAACAAAAATCTTGTGACATAGGTAAGAAATCAATTCATCATCTGTCTCTCTATCCCGCAATTCGGAATCAAGGGATTCATTGAACAACTCTTGAGTTTTCAAAACAAATATTCTTATTATAAAGAATTTATAAACAATAATTTAATATATAAATCTAGTAAATATATAAATCTATTAAATGGATTCTAAATAATTAGAAAGAAAAAAAAAAAAAAAAAAGAAAAATAATAAATAAACTATGTTGTGTAACTTGATTCCAAAAATGAAATGCTCTTTGAATCGCTGAAGAATGAATGACCTTATAATGCCCTTTATTTATGAAATTGTATTCCCACTAATTAGATTTTATGTAGTGGGTTCATTTCCATAAAATCTTTTTTAAAAAGAAAAAAAGTATCGCACGATCAGATCACTCGAAACTAGGTTCTCCATTTATTCTTATTCTTTCCATATTAAAAACATTCTTCTAATTAGTTGAAGAACGATCGTTTGAGTCTAATATAAAACAATAATGCGTGCATTACGAATATTTATTATTCTTCTATTCGTTGTTCTGTTTCGTTCATCGAATCCTATGTACTACTGTTACTTGTTACTGGACGACTAACCAATTCCTTAAAATAAAAAAAGATTCAAACAAAAATATAACTACAAACACAAAAGAAATATTTCGAGATTTCACGTCTAATTTCATTGAATTTTGGGACTATTAGAATCTGCTTCCTAAATTATTATAAACCAACCAGTCGGATTCACATTTTACCCAATCTTCGCTTTCTAGCCCGAAGCCAATAACCGATAGAATCCTTAATACTACAGACAGGCATTTTCAGAATTTTCTATTGAATGAATGGTATATGATTCTACATCGACAAGCAGCAAGAAAAGAAGAAACAAATTATATTATTTAGTTTTAGTGCTTCATTTTGATACTTATTGTGAAATTGCGTTGCTGCGTCAGAAGAAGGATAGCTATACTGATTCGGTATACTCTAAAAACACCCTCGGTACAATATTGACGATCTTACAAAGATAAAATTTCAGTTAATTTCCATTTACTGATCTCATCTTTTACGGAATCGATCCCCCTTTTGACTGTACAAGAATATGTGGAGCTCGGCATGTCTGGAAGCACAGGAGAACGTTCTTTTGCTGATATTATCACCAGTATTCGATACTGGGTCATTCATAGCATTACTATACCTTCTCTATTCATTGCAGGTTGGTTATTCGTCAGCACGGGTTTAGCTTACGATGTTTTTGGAAGCCCTCGTCCAAATGAGTATTTTACAGAGAGCCGACAAGGAATTCCATTAATAACTGGCCGTTTTGATTCTTTGGAACAACTCGATGAATTTAGTAGATCTTTTTAGGAGGACCAAATGACTATCGATAAAACTTATCCTATTTTTACAGTGCGATGGTTAACTGTTCACGGACTAGCTGTACCTACCGTTTCTTTTTTAGGGTCAATATCAGCAATGCAATTCATCCAACGATAAACCTAATCCGAATTATAGAGCTATGACACAATCAAATCCGAACGAACAAAATGTTGAATTGAATCGTACCAGTCTTTACTGGGGGTTATTACTCATTTTTGTACTTGCTGTTTTATTTTCCAATTATTTCTTCAATTAAATAAAAGAAAATACTAAATAATAGTACGAATTATCTTATCCCATTCGGAAGGATATCATCTCATAATTATCTATGACTGTTTCTGTCTCTAGCACGACCACTTGATGAAATGGGGAGGGAAGTGGGACAAATGGCCGAGACTACTGGAAGGATTCCTCTTTGGATAATCGGTACTGTAACTGGTATTCCTGTGATCGGTTTAGTTGGTATTTTCTTTTATGGTTCATATTCCGGCTTAGGTTCATCTCTGTAATAATCGGATGAACTGAGTTGGAGACATGAAAGCGTAAGAACTCAACAGGATCCCCCTCAAATCAGAAAAAAAGAGGGGGTAGGTCCCGTTGAGCTCTTACTAATTAGAATTAGACTAATTTATTCATATAAATGAAAAAATGGATCTTTCCTATTTTTTCAAAAAACTTCATTTCTTTCTGATTCTGAATTGCTTCAAAAAAAAAATTGATTCAGACCATCTCTTTCGCGATCGTATCGGTCGATACTTTCATTTCAAAGCGAAAAAAAGAAAGAGAGAATCACTCGATTCCCTCTTTCTGGATGATACAATCCCAATATAACAATATTATATTTCTATCGATCAGATATCACAAACCCTTTAAATAGATTAAAATATACTAATAGAATTTTCTATAGTTATTTTAATATAAAATAGAATTGAAAAATTCATTGAATTTGTTCACTACTTATGTAATAAATCGAAAAAAAGGTTCTGATAAACCGGGAAAAATTGAAACTAAGAATAGAGATCTTTGACGAACGGGATCAAGAATAATTCATTAGTTTATTATTTCGACACCAGAACAAGAAAAGGAATTTTTCTGGTATCGAATACTAGAAAGATGCATAATTCCTTCTAGAATCCTTTGTTCCCTTCATTTTTTTTCTATTCTCCATTTACTTATCTTATTTTTAATATCTACTCTATTTTTATTCTATTAGAATAAAAATAGACACATTCAATGACATTTCAATCTGGCACCAGTGACATAATAATCATAATAATACCGCTCCTATTTGTATTGTAAAAAACAAAGAAATAAAGAAGAGGTAAAATAGTCTTCCTGACAATATAATATCCATACTATGACTAGTAATGCGGTACAAGTAATTACCGAAATAGGGTCGAAAAAGAATAAAAAAAAAAACAAGGGAAAAAGTTTTTCATAATTTTTTGATCATACATAATTAAATTATAGAATTGCCAACAAGAATTTGGTTTTTTTTACGAACTTTATTTGATAAATCCCCAGATTTAGAAATTCATTTCGGACAATTGAACCTTCTCAAACTGTTTCTTTTTAAGAACTAAAAAGATTTGTGCCAAAATAACAGATGCAAAAAAGAACAAAAGGCCTTGGACACGTAATGGATCTTGAAGGACGATTTCCGCATCTCCCTGACCAAATCCTCCCACATTAGGATTACTCGTTAATGGTTGATCAAGTTTGATGGATTCGCCCTCTGAAACAAGAAGTTCTGGTCCTGGAGGGATAATATCAACCACTTGACGCCCATTCGCTGCATCCACTATGGTTATTTCATATCCTCCTTTTTCTTTTCGTATTATTTTGCTTACTATCCCTGCTGCTGTAGCATTATAAACATTATTATTACTCTTACTCCCGTCGGGATAAATCTGACCCCTTCCCCTGTTCCCGCCTACGTATATGGGATATTTTAAGAAGTGAACATCTTTCTTAGTCGCAGGGTCCGGGGAAAGAATAGGAAAGGTGATTTCACTATATTTCTGACCAGGAACAGGACCTATCACAAGAATATTTTTTTTAGTGGGACGATAGCTCTGAAAAGAAAGATTGCCCATCTTTTCTTTAATCTCGGGAGAAATACGATCGGGGGGGGCTAATTCAACACCCCTCGGGTAAAATAAGAACAGCCCCCACATTCAAACCACCCTTTTTACCATTCGCAAGAACTTGTTTCAGTTGCATATCATAAGGAATTCGAACAACTGCTTCAAATACAGTATCAGGAAGTACCGCTTGTGGAACCTCGATATCCACGGGCTTATTAGCTAAATGGCAGTTGGCGCAGACAATACGGCCGGTTGCTTCTCGTGGATTTTCATAACCCTGTTGTGCAAAAATGGGATATGCATTTGAAACGGGTGCCCAAGTTATTATATATATCATGAGTGATACGGAAATAGATCGAGTAATCTCTTCCTTTATCGAAGAAAAGGTATTTCTAGTTTGCATGGTCCAATCATTGAGCCCAAAAATTTCTACAATAAAATTAGGTAGGTCCCTAGTATAGTTCCCTATCCATGATTCTGCTATTTACTGAAATAAAGTTACTCGAATATAGGAGGCATCCTTCGCGATGGGTAGAAGGAATAAGTACAATTTTGAATGTTTTACTTATGTACAAAGTAACAAACATTATATTTTTCAGTCATTCATTGAATGATAAATCACTACAAGTGAGGGAGATACACGATTTAAATAACGGAAGATCCAATATTTTAAAATTGTGTCAAGAATGACTGGAAAAGTGGAAACAAGACCGGATATAATTTGATCGTTATGAGAAAATCCAAAATCTTTGTAGACAGAACCAATCATTAGTTCCCAACCATGGGGTGAATGAAATCCTATACATAAATCAGTTAATAAAAGAATAGAAAAAGCTTTTATTGTGTCGCTTAAGTTATATAGGAACTCTTGAACCCAAGAGTTAAGAATAACAAGTTCTTCATTACCAAGAATAGAATAACCACTTAGAATAACGAAACAGATTATATTTGTCGAGAAGTGCAAAATCATATGGATACGATCCTCATTGTGCATCTTGATCAATTGGATCGTTTCTTTGTAGATTCCGATACGAAGCTTTTGTAGATGTGTTTCTGGGTATTCCTTTAGCATTTCGTCCAAGAGAAAGAGTTCCTCTAATTCTAGAACTTTTTTTATAATACTCTTTTCTTGAATATCATTCAAAAAAATTTCGGATTGACCAGTATTCCACCAATTAGTAACCCAAGATTCTAGGCTTTTATTAAATGAAAGAGAGATCCACCAGGGCAAAAATACTATAGATGCAAGATATAGAAGGGGAATGAATGCTTTCTTTTTTTCCATTTTTTCGTCTTTTATTTTTTAATGAACTCACTTCATTCGTTAACTCTCTACACTACTAATATTTATATCAAACATAAGTTCTATTACAAGTCATATGCATACTATTATGAATCCATTCCCTGTTTTTTAGTTTTTGATTTGTGATTTATTAGTTAATCCTTGAATTTCGAAATAATACAGAAAGAAAATAACAAAGAATCCACTTTTTTTTGTTACTGTGCAGTTGATTTACATACGGATCAAAATTTCGGACAAAGAAAGTTTTCTGGCTGTTCCGTATACGTCTGCTTTGGGTCAAATGAGCATTCTGAAGAAATTCCAGTTAAGTTATTATACTATTACTATGGTCTATAAAAAAGACTATTCTTTCATTTCAGTTTTATCCCTCTTGCTACGAACAAAATTCATTCTGAACTTCATTTTTCAAAAAACTTCAATTGGTACACGCAAGAAATAGGCCAATTCGGCAGCCTTTTGCTCAATTTCTCGTGGGGTCAGATTCTGATCGGTACGCGTCAAGGGAATGGCCCCTTGGCCTCTTATTTCCATATAAAGGACACGACGTGCATAAATACCCTCTTTAACTTCTATTCTGATGGACTGAATGTCTTTCATAAGGAATCGTAGGAAGATTCGACGATTTTTTCCAGGAAACCCCCAACGAAAAATAGACACTATTTCTTCTTTTCTATCGAATCGATCATAACCGCTACCTACATTCCACAAAATTGTGCACCACAAATAGGAGCTAATAAAGAGACCGGCAATCCCATAGAAAGACATTACGATCCCCTGTGGAAAAAAAATTATTTGCTGAGACGGAAATAAAGCTATCAAATCCCTACCAAGATAACTGGAAGTTCCAACCAATAAAAACCCTAATGAACCTAAAAAAAGGATAAAGGCCCAGCAGAAATTGCTGATTTTTCGAGATCCTCTTATAAATTCTATCCATATACGTTCTGATCGCCAATTCATACTAGATCTCGTTGCATTTTATTGGAATTAAGAGAATCAAAAAAAATCTATTTTACTTTTTTTGTTTCCGAAGTAACTCTAATCAACTAGCACTATTTTGATGTGAACCTTTACTTTAGATCTAAGTAATTCATCGAATTACTTAGATCTAAAATAATAACATCACCTTTATATGATTCCCTATAGATACCTACATCCATATAGGTATATTGATTTTATATCTCAAACATTTGTCGCCCGATCTCTTATCTATTTTCTATTTTGAAACTTATCTATTTTCTATTTTGAAATACTTCTAATTGATTTCCTCAGATATCATGTTTACGTATGTATAATCGCTTATGTTTGGAGTAAGCCACATGTTAGATTCTAGTCTACTAAATAGATAGCTGTGTTATCGTCAAAGTCTAAGTTTTGAAAAAAAAAAATAGACAGCATATTTAAAAAATCTTGTTTTTTTGAACATGAAGAAATAAAGAAGCCATTGCAATTGCCGGAAATACTAGGCCCACTAAAGGCACAAAAATAGAGGGTAAGGTGGTGAGAGTTGTCATAGAATGGATACCTCGACTTAATATTTTCATTGTTATATTAATAGTTTTACCTGTTATTTATTGATTGTTATAAAAGGTATCTTATAATTATACTAATTCAATATATAATTATACTAAGTAATATCTACGTGAGTATATATAGAAAAGGAATGAGGAATGTCGAATTAAATAAATGGACTTACTCATCTTTCGACATGAGATATATGTATCATAATAGACGTTTGCATTATTTTAGTTATTATCTTGTCTTAGCATTTTTTTTTAATAAAATTTCATAAAGATTTTCGTACAAATTCCCAAAAAGGTAGTTATAATCCGATCCAACAACAAGGATTCTTAGTAAAACTAGAGATCCGCTAGAGATGTAGAAAGATGCAAGACTCTATGCCGCTATTTGCTATAGTTGAAGTATATATACACATGTAATGTTAAGAAGGGAGCATGAAATTCATTTTCTTCCCCGTGCCAAATTTTGCGGAAGAAATAAAAAAAAAAAGAATTCATTTTTTAAGTTAAGTAAGGCTTTACTTGATTGAATTTTGATTCGAGGGAACGAAAGCGTGGAGCTGAAATAACTCACTCACAACACCTTTTAAAGGATTACGTGGTACGATTAGATCGAATAAGCCCTTATCGAATAAAGATTCAGCCTCCTGTGAACCCTCAGGGACTGCCTTATTCAATGTTTGTTCAATTACTCTTTTACCCGCAAATGCGATGTAGGCATTCGGTTCGGCAATAATGATATCCCCCAACATACCAAAACTAGCTGTCACCCCACCAGTAGTAGGAGATGTAAGGATTGCTACATAGAATAATTTTTTATTTGATTGATAATCATATAAAGCGGAAGATATTTTTGCCATTTGCATCAAGCTCAAACTTCCTTCTTGCATGCGTGCTCCTCCCGAAGCACACACTAAAATAAGAGGTAAAAATTGATTGGTAGCATACTCGATCAAACGGGTGATTTTCTCTCCTACTACGGATCCCATACTACCCCCTATAAACTGAAAATCCATAACCCCAATTGCTACTGGAATATCATTTAATTTACCTGTGCCTGTTTGAATAGCCTCAGTTAATCCTGTCTTTCTTTGATAAGAAGAAAGACGATCTTTATAAGTATAAAGTTGATTCTCCGAATCAAATTGAATGGGATCCAAAGAGACCATGTCTTCATCCATAGGGTCCCAAGTACCTGGATCAATCAAAAGTTCGATTCTATCTGAACTACTCATTTTCAAATGGTATCCACATTGTTGACAAATATTCATTTTTGATTTAAAAATTTTCTTATAATTTAATCCATAACAATTTTCGCATTGAACCCACAAATGCCTGTATTTTTTAGTTAGATCTAGATCATTAGAACGTTCTGTTGTAGTTAAATTTTTTCTATGCGTGCTAGTTCTTATACTGAAACTCTCACTTTGACTACTATTTCCACCTTCAGCACAAATAGAACTATAAATGTAACTGTCACTGTAATTGTGACTACCACTTAAAATGTAACTATCAATACAGATTTGAGTCCAAAGATAACTGTCAATGCAACTATTAATGTGATTATTCCAACTATATTTAGTATCATACATGTACTGATCATAGTGGGAATCATCACTCTTAGATACATTATTTTGATAAGTAGAGTTCCGAAAACTATAAAAAGAACTTTCTAGTTCACTTACAAAAGAAGGATCATTGTCAATCTCAAAAATTTGATTTTCAATATCCAAATAGATGGAATAACTGCAGCTATTACTATCCCTAACTAAAAAAGTGTCATCAGATATGAAATTCCGAATGCCGACTAAATCATCAACAGTACTGTAACTAGAATTGTAACTATCACTATGACTAGGAATGTTTTTATTCATATTATTTATAATTGATCCTTCACTTTCAATAGGACCAAGACTATTGATTGATTTATTTAGCCTACACCTGTATTCTAACTTCCCTTTAGACAACATCGAATTTAACCATCTTTTTTCCATAGAGCTTTCTTGCCCCTATTTACATGAAAATACAATAGCTGAATAGTCATTCGATAAAAAAGAAATCATTTAAATATCTCATTTCCTATCAGAATAGGATCTAAATCCAATCACTAGGATTATTAAGTATTAACGAGTCGGT
>NW_026124256.1:0-7500 GCF_025177605.1 Cucumis melo
CCATAACCCAATGCAAATCGAATGCACTAGTAAATCACATGGATCTAGGAACGACTTACTGTATTTTATTTGTGGACAAGCTAGAGTTTGAGAAACGAAGATCTTTGGTAACTTTCATTGTAAACATTCTCAAATAGGCTTTTCTGTTGGTATACCTTATCTAGTAAAGCACAAAACTAAAGTAGTCGTCTTCTCTTTCCTTCTTCAATCACTAAAAGTTCCTAAATGGAAATTCCGACTATATGTATCCTCTCTATATAAATATATAATATTTAATATATATTTATTATGGATATAATAGATATTATATAAATAGGATTATAGTGGATGAATCTTCAAACGAGACATGTACCGATCGACTAATCCGGTATATTTTCCACATTGATAGGAGTACGTTTATGTTTCTGCTTTACGAATATGATATTTTCTGGGTATTTCTAATAATATCAAGTCTTATTCCTATTTTGGCATTTCTAATTTCTGGAGTTTTAGCCCCTCTTAGCAAAGAGCCAGAGAAACTTTCGAGTTATGAATCGGGAATAGAACCAATGGGCGATGCTTGGGTACAATTTAGAATCCGTTATTATATGTTTGCTCTAGTTTTTGTTGTTTTTGATGTTGAAACAGTTTTTCTTTATCCGTGGGCAATGAGTTTTGATGTATTAGGGGTATCCGTCTTTATAGAAGCTTTAATTTTCGTGCTTATCCTAATTGTCGGTTTAGTTTATGCATGGCGAAAAGGAGCATTGGAATGGTCTTAGTTTTTGAATATTCAGACAATTAAAAAAAAACATTGAGACAGTTATGAATTCCATCGAGTTTCCCTTACTTGATCGAACAACCCAAACTTCAGTTATTTCAACTACATCAAATGATCTTTCAAATTGGTCAAGACTCTCCAGTTTATGGCCGCTTCTCTATGGTACCAGTTGTTGCTTCATTGAATTCGCTTCATTAATAGGTTCACGATTCGACTTTGATCGTTATGGACTGGTACCAAGATCTAGTCCTAGACAGGCAGACTTAATTTTAACAGCGGGTACGGTAACAATGAAAATGGCTCCTTCTTTAGTAAGATTATATGAGCAAATGCCTGAACCAAAATATGTTATTGCTATGGGAGCATGTACAATTACAGGAGGGATGTTCAGTACCGATTCTTATAGTACTGTTCGGGGAGTCGATAAGTTAATTCCTGTCGATGTGTATTTGCCGGGTTGTCCGCCTAAACCCGAGGCTGTTATAGATGCTATAACAAAACTTCGTAAGAAAATATCTCGAGAAATCTATGAAGATCGAATTAAGTCTCAAGAGGAAAATCGGTGTTTTACTACCAATCACAAATTTCATGTTGGCCCAAGTACTAATACTGGAAATTACGATCAAGGATTACTCTATCAACCATCATCTACTTCAGAGATCATCCCTCCTGAAACTTTTTTCAAATACAAAAGTGCAGTCTCTTCCTACGAATTAGTAAATTAGGCCGTATACTTTTTTTGTACAGAATAACAAAGCAAAGAACGAGTGAATCTTCATCAATTTTTCATTGTAAATGGGAAATACTTATACAAATAAAAATAAAAAAATGGGGGGGGGAGAAGATGCAGGGTAATTTGTCTTCTTGGCTAGTCAAACATGGACTGGTTCATAGATCTTTGGGTTTCGATTACCAAGGAATAGAGACTTTACAAATAAAGCCCGAGGAATGGCATTCCATTGCAGTCATTTTATATGTATATGGTTACAATTATCTACGTTCCCAATGTGCTTATGATGTAGCACCAGGCGGACTGTTAGCTAGTGTGTATCATCTTACGAGAATCGAGTATGGTATAGATCAACCGGAAGAGGTATGCATAAAAGTATTTGCCGCAAGGATAAATCCTAAAATTCCGTCTGTTTTCTGGGTTTGGAAAAGTGCGGATTTTCCAGAAAGGGAATCTTATGATATGTTGGGAATTTCTTATGATAATCATCCACGTCTAAAGCGTATCTTAATGCCTGAAAGTTGGGTAGGATGGCCCTTACGTAAGGATTATATTGCCCCCAATTTTTTATGAAATACAAGATGCTCATTAAATAATACGAAACTAATCTTCACTTCGACAACTCAAGATATTCAAATACATTTTTACGTTCTCTTATAGATATAGCATAGTAATTGAAGTCTCATTCATCTTATTATTATTGATTAAAAAAAATACAATTAGAGATTTGGTGAGATTATCCAATTTGTAAGATACTTATTTTGGATGAGCCACAAGCTAATAGGATGAACTAAATGAGTTCTGCATTATGAACTATGTATCACGCATATGACTTATAGATGTGCTTTAAAAAGTCACATAGGGTGAAATGAAGAAATATAATATGAAAAGAGAATCGGATTCTATTTGTACTGTATCTGAGATGAATCTTGGCCATTCCCGCCTTTCAACTCCCCTAGACTAGACTTTTGGGTCTTATAAGGAACTAATTGAAACTTTCAAATATGTATAAAATAGGAATTGAACGCCAGGAGACAGAGTATGAACAAATAAAAAAGAAGAGGAAACAAAAGAAAATTCTTTTCTTTTACATATCTATATACATCCTTTACATATTTCTATAAATATCCTCTTTATCTTTACTTGTCTATTTTCGACATCTATAAATAGAGTAAAAAATATATATAGTTTAGTTAAAGGGTAGATTTCCAGACATCATCATGTATCAGTATTTTTCATGATCTATATTATTAATGAATCCGTAGAATAGATACTCATACAAATTCATGATGTGCCAAGAACCAGATTTGAACTGGTGACACGAGGATTTTCAGTCCTCTGCTCTACCAACTGAGCTATCCCGGCCATTTCCGACACATTATCCTTATTTTAATAGATGACTTTGGTCTATGTCAATTGTAAATAAGAAAAAAGGTATTCCAAAGTCTTCTTTTTGAAGATATACGAAATTTCAGGGCTTGGATAAGCCTTTCGAAGTTTCAGTACAGTAGACAGTTAATCATTCAAATTTCACAGATTACTTGCGCAAGGATGTTCGTTTGTACGTCTATCATATAGAATATATACCACAAGCCTTGTGATAAGAAATCAAATTTCCGCTCAAATACGCTTGTGAAAGAGTCGAATGAATGAGAAACATAACAAAGTCTGAATTGCTAATGAACGGATAAATAATTAAAGAGGCCAACGGGCCTTTTTAGGGTTTTGGGGATAGAGGGACTTGAACCCTCACGATTTTAAAAGTCGACGGATTTTCCTCTTACTATAAATTTCATTTTTGTCGTTATTGACATGTAGAATGGGACTCTATCTTTATTCTATTCGATCTGATTAATCAATTCTTCAAAAGATCTATCAGACTATGATGGAGTAAATGATTTGATCAATGAATATTCGATTA
Organism: Cucumis melo; assembly: GCF_025177605.1. Lineage (NCBI taxonomy): Eukaryota > Viridiplantae > Streptophyta > Magnoliopsida > Cucurbitales > Cucurbitaceae > Cucumis > Cucumis melo. Next base: position 3,412 of record NW_026124256.1, read on the forward strand.
TTTTTTCAACTTGTAGATCTTGGAATCGATTCATAACAATTCGTTCATTTTTATATATAATTTTATATATATATATAAATATAAATATAAAAAAATTATAGAAATATAAAAAATAGAGATTCGAGTTGTCATTAATCAATATAGTATTTCAGTACGTAATACGTTTATCTTTCATCGTTTCTGGAGTTTCGATGGAAGGATTCATTCCTTTACTAACGCAACGTCGTCAACTCCATTTGTTAGAACAGCTTCCATTGAGTCTCTGCACCTACCCTTTTTTTTCGGAAAAAAGGATTTGGCTCAGGATTGCCCATTTTTTAATTCCAGGGTTTCTCTGAATTTGAAAGTTATCACTTAGTAGGTTTCCATACCAAGGCTCAATCTAATTAAGTCCGTAGCGTCTACCGATTTCGCCATATCCCCCCTCTTTTAAGATTAGTATCGCATTATGATGTCCTTCCCCGTTTTCTTTCATTTGTATTATACTGGAACCACTCAAGTCATTAGAATACCGATTCCTCTATTGAAAAGTGTTTCCTCCTATTGGATTTCTTGTCTATCTTCTTTCATCTCTCTCTTCTCTATCGGAGACCCATATTTGTTCCGATCCAAAATGATTCTATCATTTCTGTATCTGCAATTCAATATATATCAATATAGATAGATATATGAACATATATATTTGCCCCTCTTTCTATTATTTTTTTAGTAAAAAATTTAATACTTAAACGGTCGATTCCCTTGTTCGTCTTATCTTCCACCTTTCAGAATGAAAACATAGAAACGCTTCATTATCATCTCAATTGCATTAAATGCAATTAAGATTAACACATTAATTATTGATACACATCCATTTGATAAATAGATCAAAATTTTCTATCGCTATATTCTATTAATCGTTATATTAATTATTATGTTCTATAATAGAACAATTCCAATATTGAATATTTATTTGAAATGAAATTAGATTCTATATTCATATTAATTAGGAATAGCTAAGATCCCAGTAATTTAGTAAATTACTATGCATGTAACATTTCTGTTATGTGAGCCCGCTTAGCTCAGAGGTTAGAGCATCGCATTTGTAATGCGATGGTCATCGGTTCGATTCCGATAGCCGGCTTTTCTCTATTGATTTTATTTTTGACATAATTGATAAATCAAATAAATAAAGAAACGACTTCTTACCCTTTTTCAAAGGTCACCGATCTATGATGTCGTAGGAACTTACTTACCTTTATGACTAAAGGAGGGGTTCTATTTCTGTAGAACAAATCAAGAAAGGAACTCTTACTTTTTTATATCATTTACATATACAATAGGATCCGGATATTGATCCAAGTTATCTAATTATTCTTTGTTTTGTAGTACAATACTTTACTGGATTTCACTTCATTTATAATATTTATCATTTAGTTTTCATTTAAGTTTATGAAATTTAAATAAAATAAAATGTTTATGAAATTTAAATAAAATAAAATAAGGAGTCTTTATGTCGCGTTACAGAGGGCCTCGTTTCAAAAAAATACGCCGTCTGGGGGCTTTACCGGGACTAACTAGTAAAAGGCCCAAAACCGGAAACGATCTTAAAAACCAATCGCGTTCCGGTAAAAAATCTCAATATCGTATTCGTTTAGAAGAAAAACAAAAATTGCGTTTTCATTATGGTCTTACAGAACGACAATTACTTAAATACGTTCGTATCGCCGGAAAAGCCAAAGGATCAACGGGTCAAGTTTTACTACAATTACTTGAAATGCGTTTGGATAACATCCTTTTTCGATTGGGTATGGCTTCGACTATTCCTCAAGCCCGACAATTAGTTAATCATAGACATATTTTAGTTAATGGTTCTATAGTGGATATACCAAGTTATCGGTGCAAACCCCGAGATATTATTACAGCAAAAGATGAAAAAAAATCGAGAACACTGATTCAAAATTATCTTGATTCATCCCCCCCTCAGGAATTGCCAAAACATTTGACTCTTCAGCCATTGCAATATAAAGGATTAGTCAATCAAATAATAGATAGTAAATGGGTCAGTTTAAAAATAAATGAATTGCTCGTTGTAGAATATTATTCTCGTCAGACTTAAACCTAACTAAAAAACAAGGGTTCGGACAATTTCGTCCTCCCCTTCGCCGAAGTCTAAGTAAAGAGACCGAAGGAAAGTAAGGTTTTGATCCGGAAATTTTTCTATCATTCATCTATCATTGATCGGTAGGGGGATTTTCATCTCTTGTGCATTCTTTCCAGTCTTTTCGTTTCCGTACCACAAAAATTCGAAATAAAGAATCCATAAAGGTCTAACCGTTGGAATAATAGTATCGATTGTTATTTGATTTGATACATTGTGGTCAGTAACATTGTTGAATTAGTACGGAAAGAGAGGGATTCGAACCCTCGGTAAACAAAAGCCTACATAGCAGTTCCAATGCTACGCCTTCAACCACTCGGCCATCTCTCCTACAGAATGATTATGGCCCAGAAACCGAGTTAATAGTGAGTCATTAATATTCAATTTTTTTTTTGATAGGCACGTCCAACCAATTCTAACTATACAAATAATTTTTTTTTTAACTATGTTTAATGGATACTTTTAGCTCATGATTCTATTTAGTTTTTTAAACTATGATTCCTTTTTTCTAAAAATTCGACTTTTACAGTTTTCGATTTTTCACCAACAACTGTTTATCCCATACATATATCTAGTCACAAGTTATGAATCATAGAATGATTATTCGATTCTTTTTGCTCTTTTTTGTATCATAATTCAATCAAAAAACTTCTAGAATTACCCCAGTCAGATAAATAAAATTCTTTTTTTCTTCAACTTCGCTGAAATCAGAATAGTTCTCTTCATTCTGATCCTACTACATTTGGATGAAATTTAACCGGATTGAAATATTTCTTCTCTTTTATTGATTCCTGTGAAATCAAAAAGAAACAATTTTAATATCGAGTGGGATTTTTTAATGAATCCGTTTTTATGTTATTTCGTACTATGCAATTCCTTTGTTTGTGGGATCATTTTCTCACGAGAGGTAATTAAAAGAAATTATAGAATGGGGTTGTTACCGATGCCTAGATCTGGTGGGATAAATGGAAATTTTATCGATAAGACCTTTTCAATTGTAGCCAATATCTTATTACGAATAATTCCGACAACTTCCGGGGAAAAAGAGGCATTCACCTATTACAGAGATGGTGCGATTTGATTTTTTTTTTTTTCAATTTTCTTTACCGCTCTCCGTCTTAGTAGAAAGACACAGTATTCGGGATAGAAAGAAAACAATAATTGAAATAAATCTACGCTTCTTGGAGGTGCAATTTGAAAATCAAAAAATTCCTTCTGTCGTGTATCCCCGATTAATGTAACCTTAGATGCTAGAATTGTCGATTCTAGTATTAAGCGAAAGGTGTAACCTATGGATTAAGTCAACCCTACTCCACTAGTAAAAATATTCACTAGTAAAAATAGGTAGCAGAGGGGAAGAAGCACTACACCTAGGAATCAACAACACGAAAACTTTGTTATAAATTATACCTTTTCCTTATCGGGATCGGAACTTAGAAAAATGGTGGGACAACAAACATCCATCTCGTTTGTATTTTGGATACCTGTATAACCATCGAAGACTGTTGAAGTGACTAATTCCTGGAAATTTAGAGGCGTTGAGGACAAAGAAATTGTTAGAGTTACCATTTTTATTTTTATCTAGTAAACCATGCTTGATGTTAAGAAAAGATCTTTTACAGGAAGGTTGGCTAGAGATTTTTTGTAAAAAACGCTAGTCCCATGAGTTCATAATGAGAGTATTTCAATGTTTTTTGATTTCATGTATTATTCTCATCTCATTATGCGCATCAGATAAAGGGGGAGCCGTATGAGATGAAAATCTCACGTACGGTTCTGGAACGGAGATTCTTTCAATGGAATAACGAACGACCGTAACGGATGTCGGCTCAATCCGAAGGAAATTATGCGGAAGCTCTACAGAATTATTATGAAGCTATGCGACTAGAAATCGATCCCTATGATCGAAGTTATATACTCTATAACATAGGTCTTATCCACACAAGGAA
>NW_026124256.1:12500-15000 GCF_025177605.1 Cucumis melo
CAATTAGGTCTTGCTTTAGCCTCTTTAGGGGTTATTACTTCCTTGGTAGCTCAACACATGTACGCTTTACCTGCTTATGCGTTCATAGCACAAGACTTTACTACTCAAGCTGCGTTATATACCCATCACCAATACATAGCAGGATTCATTATGACAGGAGCTTTTGCTCATGGAGCTATATTTTTTATTAGAGATTACAATCCAGAACAGAATGAGGATAATGTATTGGCAAGAATGTTAGACCATAAAGAAGCTATCATATCCCATTTAAGTTGGGCCAGCCTTTTTCTGGGGTTCCATACTTTGGGGCTTTATGTTCATAATGATGTCATGCTTGCTTTTGGTACTCCGGAAAAAACAAATCTTAATCGAACCCATATTTGCCCAATGGATTCAATCCGCTCATGGTAAAACTTCATATGGCTTCGATGTACTTTTATCTTCAACAAGCGGCCCGGCGTTCAATGCGGGTCGAAGCATATGGTTGCCAGGTTGGTTAAATGCTGTTAATGAGAATAGTAATTCACTATTCTTAACAATAGGGCCCGGAGACTTCTTGGTTCATCATGCTATTGCTTTAGGTTTACATACAACTACATTGATCTTAGTAAAAGGTGCTTTAGATGCACGTGGTTCCAAATTAATGCCGGATAAAAAGGATTTTGGTTATAGTTTTCCTTGCGACGGTCCGGGACGAGGTGGTACTTGTGATATTTCGGCTTGGGACGCCTTTTATTTGGCAGTTTTCTGGATGTTAAATACCATTGGATGGGTTACTTTTTATTGGCACTGGAAGCACATCACATTATGGCAGGGTAACGTTTCACAATTTAATGAATCTTCCACTTATTTGATGGGATGGTTAAGAGATTATCTATGGTTAAACTCTTCACAACTTATCAATGGATATAATCCTTTTGGTATGAATAGTTTATCAGTCTGGGCATGGATGTTCTTATTTGGACATCTTGTTTGGGCTACTGGCTTTATGTTCTTAATTTCCTGGCGCGGATATTGGCAAGAATTGATTGAAACTTTAGCATGGGCTCACGAACGCACACCTTTGGCTAATTTGATTCGATGGAGAGATAAACCAGTGGCTCTTTCCATTGTGCAAGCAAGATTAGTTGGATTAGCCCACTTTTCTGTAGGTTATATATTTACTTATGCGGCTTTCTTGATTGCCTCTACATCAGGCAAATTTGGTTAATTTTGTATGTGTTGTATCCGCGAAAATATCATTTCTTTCTCGATGGAGAAGGAGATCTTCCTTCTTATATTTCTACATCTAGGATCCGACTTGTATCATTGATACTACTAGGAATTGAATCATTATGGCAAGGAAAAGTTTAATTCAGAGGGAGAAGAAGAGGCAAAAATTGGAACAAAAATATCATTTGATTCGTCGATCCTTAAAACAAGAAATAAGCAAAGTTCCATCGTTGAGTGAGAAATGGGAAATTCATGGAAAGTTACAATCCCCACCGCGTAATAGTGCACCCACACGTCTTCATCGACGTTGTTTTTTAACCGGAAGACCGAGAGCTAACTATCGAGACTTTGGGCTCTCTGGACACATACTTCGTGAAATGGTTCATGCATGCTTGTTGCCTGGGGCAACAAGATCAAGTTGGTAAGGATTCAAATATCTCTTTCTATTAATTTCTATGATTATAGAGGGACCCCCTTTACCATTCTGTATAAATGGACTATTCTATTTGTACAGATATGGTATAGGGGTGCATTCAATCTTTGTTTGTCTATTAGTTCACAGTTCTTCTCTTTATCGCGGGGTAGAGCAGCTTGGTAGCTCGCAAGGCTCATAACCTTGAAGTCACGGGTTCAAATCCTGTCTCCGCAAAATTTTTTTGTCTAAAAAAATTGAGGTTTGATCTTGGTAACTATTAATTAATTACTATATAATATTCGCTTTTTTTCTTTCCAGATGGGAGGAAAAGAAGGGGGGAGGATAGAACCACTATACTATCACGGTCGACTATACTTAAAAATTTATCCTATTAAATGAAAAACATTAACCCATTATCCTCATCCTGGGCGGATAGCGGGAATCGAACCCGCATCTTCTCCTTGGCAAGGAGAAATTTTACCATTCAACTATATCCGCATTTTTTTTTATCTGCAATCTATAGTATAGATCAGTGCAGAGCTATCCTCTTATACTAGGCTATTAATACTAGGTTAGAGTATAATTAGGCTATTTTTATATAATATATATATAGATTTAACCAATTATATAGTTATTATATAATATATTTTATACTATACTATTTATTTTTCTAATATTTGGAATTCATCTTTATAACTAAATAAAGATAATTATATATTTTTGTCTATATAATTATATATAATATATAGTTTCTCTATTATCAATATCTAAGTATTATTATATACTTTCAAATATATTATTTTTATATGAATTATGTGAGATATATTCAATTTTGACAATACAAGAAAGAGACCCCCTCCCTCTAAATTTTTT
>NW_026124256.1:20000-25000 GCF_025177605.1 Cucumis melo
GAGATCGAAATATACCTAACCTAATCTTAACAATGAGTGAATCAATGAGTGAAAGTATGAGAAATGGAGTTTAATCCTGTTTATAGCATATGGCAGACCAATTCCCGAAGGGTACTAGCCTTCGTATTATTTAAATAAAAAAAGAATAAAATAAAAAAAGAATATTTTTTTTTCTAATATTTATTATTTTTGTTTATTTTAGAGGTTTCCTCTAATCACTACTAATCACTATTTTCATTTGATATTCTATAATATAAGTAATATAACTATATATTCCAATTTGCAAATTTATGTATATTATTTAAATGAAATAAATAAAAAAAAAATGCAATTTAAAATAAAATAATTTCTATATAGAATTATATGGGGAATGGTGATTAGAATGAACGATTCATAAATAGAAATCACAAATAAAAAAATTTCGATGGAATAATGAAAGAAAGAAAAATACGTCGAATTGCATCATATTAGTCCATTATATTTATTTTATATTGACAATTTCAAAAAACTATTCATACTATGATCATAGTATGATGGCAGTCGGGCAAGTATGCCCCCATCGTCTAGTGGTCCAGGACATCTCTCTTTCAAGGAGGCAGCGGGGATTCGACTTCCCCTGGGGGTAGGGTACTACGAAAGGAAGTTGATCATGGATTATCAACAAGCTTGGAATTGATTCTTCCCGGGTCGATGCCCGAGCGGTTAATGGGGACGGACTGTAAATTCGTTGGCAATATGTCTACGCTGGTTCAAATCCAGCTCGGCCCAATATATCGCGTATCCACCATAAAATGATATAACCTATTTGTCCTTCTACAGAAATACTTGACTTGATATGAAAGAATAAAAAAAAAAACTCTTTTTTTATTCATTGACAGATTGATAATCAATCAATTTTACAATAACGAAAAAATAAATATTAATCCATGCTTCTCACACTAAAGTCCATGTCTCCGCGCATATCAATCTATTACTTTATTACTCGCGTCTCTGTCTGGTAGAATATGACAATTCGAATCAAAAATCTACATAGAAAGGTTTGAAGGAAATTAAATCAACAACATATGTTGTACACTTTATTTCCCTGGGATTGTAGTTCAATTGGTCAGAGCACCGCCCTGTCAAGGCGGAAGCTGCGGGTTCGAGTCCCGTCAGTCCCGATGGATCCAAATCCAATAAAAAAAAAATACATCAATTAATCTCTTCCTTTCCTGTGAAAGAGAGAACAAATAACATAACTGAATTTTATTCCAAACGGGATCTCTCTTATTTTTTTTCCACATTTTTCAACAAAAAAATATGGGAATTTTGATTTCTTCAACGAGTACTAATTGATGGGAGAAAGACATATGTGCCATATGTGAATTACCACAATTATTGGTAGCATCATATTCAGGATTCGAAGGCGTACTGGGTCTAGTTGATTACGCCCGATTTTTCTAATGAAATAGAGTACTATACGTTTCCGGAAAGCACATACATAAAGGGAATTTGGACGATACAAAATAAAGTTTACATAGTAAACTTTGATCTAATTTTTCGTCTGAAAGCAAAATATATCCGTTCTGGCTCCGATTTTTTGTAACCTCAATTAGTAAATTCAATTACTAATTTGAATTTGAAATAATCTATCTTATTAAAATTTAACACTTAACTTTTGATATATACGTCCCACTACTAATTCAAGGAAAGAGGATATTAATACAAACAAGGATCCCATCTATCTCTCTTAGTGAGGTAATTAAGAATTTTTGAAAGTTTAAGTTTCGTTTTTATTTCTTTTTTTTAAGAAGATTTTATAAGTACAAAAAAAGGAAGGAGTTTAGTTCGAACCTACCTCCTTTTCCTTTTTTGAATTTCGCTGCTATTCTTTGCTTGAGTTTGTTTATAAACAATGTAAGGGTAAAGGTAGTCTGATGAGACTTCATCAGATGATTGCATTGAATAAGAGGGCAGTAGATTATAGAAAAGAAAGAATGCAAAAAATTATAAATAAAAAAAAGTAACGAAATTCTTGATTGCATCAGGAATCCCATTTTGTTTAAATTCGGTATGGATATAAAAGATCTTCCTATGTTATACTATTCAATTCTCGACGATGAATCGATTTGATAGCTCCGATATTGTTATTCATGATATTTTAATACGATTCGATATCATCGAGATGCAACGCATCCCCTTGAATTTACAAGCGAAACATTTATCATCTCTATGGGATTAAATCCCGAGTTATTGCGAATAAAAAATGAAACGATGATATTATGGAAGTAAATATTCTCGCATTTATTGCTACTGCACTGTTCATTCTAGTTCCGACCGCCTTTTTACTTATAATATACGTAAAAACAATCAGTCAAAGTGATTAATTTGAATTAACCTTGACGTTTTAGTTCTTATCAATGATTGAAGATAAGAAAAATGAAAAGCATTAAAATTTCGCGTCTTAAATGAAATTGGCGGACTAGAATTATCAGTATTCTACGAGAGAAGTATTCGATAAGATCCGATAGTATGGTAGAAAGAAATATATGAATCCTTCTACCATACTATCTATTATTGTTATTGAAGTGTATAAATATAAAATTGTACTCTATAAAAATAGAGGTTGAATATCGATCAATTTGAATATAGATGAATATACAATATATATCTTTCTATTTATATATAGATATCATATCAATTACATATATGTAATATTAATCTAATATACATAGTGGCCCAATTCTATTTCTTTGCTTCATAATTCATGTTGATTAGAATGAATCTGAAATCAAATAATCGAAAGGCCACTAATTTTTTTTTAGCATTCGAAAGAAGTAATTGATTGAGCAGTTGACAGATGATCCAGGAGTTCGGTTCCATGGGAACTTTTTATCTTCGGATTTCGAAAAGAATTAGCAAACCCCATTTTTATTTAACGTTTGAAGCATGATATGAAATGAGTTCCCTAAAACAAGAAAAAATCCTATTTTGAAAATAACTAAAATACTAATAATAATAAATAAAAGAAGTGGTAAGCACGTAATATGTGGGTGGCTACCCCGAGGTACTATCTTATTATGAGGTAGTATATTATTATGCGTAGTATCTCATTGGACAACCACTATGTCTATGTTCTTTCGTGTTGAAAGTATGGATCCACTTAAAAACTTATAATCCGAACTCCTTTTTTTTTTTACTTTTCAAAATAAAAGAAAAAAAGTTTTGCAGAACGATCTATAAAATAAACCAAAAACAATACAGTTTTATTTTTCAATTAGTAGTACTTCTAGAGTCCACTTCTTCCCCATACTACGAGGGAAAGAGAAAATGTAAAGACTACCATTAAAGCAGCCCAAGCGAGACTTACCATATCCATGTGAATTATGTCCCCTATCTCTATGAATATAAAAGAATTATTCCATTATTGCTCACTAATAATTATTATTCACTAATAATAGTGGAATCACTAGCGCATAGTCAAAAAGAGATTCGGGCACAACACCATTGATGAAACAATACAAAAAATCGAATTATCCCAAGTTATTATATGATTTCTAGTATAATCGAAAAAATTCAGTACAAATAAATAAAAGAGGCAGAAAAACTCTTGGAAGTATCAAAAGAATGTTAGTAACATGTAGGAATAATAAGACCTAGTCTTTCTTTTGTTGTCCTGCATTTCATTACATTAAGTAAAAAGTCTCAAAATAGAGAATCAAGATAGTATCTATCACATAACCCTACTATTATTCCTTTCTCATTTGATCTAATCTTTACTGTCCCCCCGATTGTTTCATAGAGACAATCGGAAGATGGGATGGCCTATTACATGCGTGGTTAGAGCTTATCGAAAAGAAATAAGTTCTTTTTTTAAGATTAAAATAAAAAAAAAAGCCAATTATTCATTCAATATAATATTGATTGAATGCTCGAGTACTCAGATACTTTCATGAGTCCGTATATCAAGTATCTTCCTCCTTTCCGTAAGGAAAAATGAAATTATATTCCCTAATTCAAGACCCAATGAGTAGACACTACATTAGTAGTCGAAGGGCTATCATCTCAAGATTTAACGATTATTTTTCATTACTCTACTAAATTCTGGAAACGAAACCTATACGCAAGGATTTATAACATTTTAGAGAACCCCAACGATGCTTAGAATCAAGCAAATCTAAAGATGCTTTTCTTCTAAAAAAAATGATAAAGTTATATCAGCAAAACAGAAGAGGGTATTTTGATTCTTTTGTTTGTTGCTGAGGCGACACCCGGATTTGAACTGGGGAAAAAGGGATTTGCAGTCCCCCGCCTTACCGCTCGGCCATGCCGCCAAAACGATACAAAATATTGGATTGGCTCTATCTCTTAGATAGATAGTATCTTACAACACACAATATCTAAAACGAAAAACCGCAAAACTTTGCTTTTTCTATTGAAAAAAAAAATGTGGATTTTCATTCACAAAAGCAAAAAATCAGGACAAATGGGAACCGTTAACTTTAACTATTGACTGTGAATTCATAAATGATTCTTGGATTGAAATTGCAAATTCGGTTTCCCTAATGATATAAGAAAACAATCCAAAAATGGATACCTTACCTAAATAAATAAAAATTGATAGATAACTAATCATTACTAATCCATCCGTATTGATTCGTTTCCATAACCATAAAAAAATCCTTATTAATGACAATTTTAATAGCGATTATGAGTATATGTAAACCCCAGAACATAAACGATTACTATTATCTAAATCTAATATCTTATATATATATAAGATGTTTATAGGAAATGTTCGGAATTCTGTTTTTAGAATTTTTTTTTTCATTATCATTAAATAGAAAATATAAATTTTTGATAGAGTACGACATGTGATGTTCCCCATAGAACTGTAATAAAGGAGGCGATATATATAACTAACTATATATATATATCTGCACATGTTTATTAATAAATACAAGTCCTTATACATACTTCAATCGCATTCTACGAATTCTACTAAAAAAAATATAGGTATA
>NW_026124257.1:12500-15000 GCF_025177605.1 Cucumis melo
CCGACGTAGGGGCCCGGCATTCCATCGATTTTAACCAAACCCTTCCACCAAGCAAGAAGCAATCGCAAGACATCTCGTATCTTCATGAACAAACCCGCTTGGAGTGCACGCCGACACCGAGGTGCAAGCATTGTCCGCGCAAGCCCATCCGAGCATCAACTCGACACCCGCTCTCACTCCCCGCCCAACGGTCGGACGTGGCACTCCGATAAAACCCGTCCACCGAGCACAAAGCAATCGCAAGACATCTCATATCTTCACGAACAAGCCCGCTTGGAGTGCACGCCCACACCGAGGTGCAAGCATTGTCCGCGCAAGCCCATCCGAGCGTCAACTCGACACCCGCTCTCACTCCCTGCCCGACGGACAAGCCCATCGTTATGGCCAAACCCCTCCGCCAAGCACGAAACAATCGCCAAGACAAGCACACTTGGAGTGCACGCCCACACCGAGGTGCAAGCATTGTCCAAGCACGCCCATCCCGCTCTCACTCCTTGCCCGACGGTCGGATGTGGCACTCCGGCCGAACCCTTCGTCCACCAAGCACAAAGCAATCGCAAGTTATCTCGTCTCCTCACGAACAAGCCCGCTTGGAGTGCACGCCCACACCGAGGTGCAAGCATTGTCCGCGCAAGCCCATCCGAGCATCAACTCGACACCCACTCTCACTCGCCGCCGGCGGCCGGAGGTGGCACTCCGCCGGCGCCGACCCCCCAAGCATATGTGCCCATGATGGGCGCAATGTGCTTGAAGGGTCGGCGCCGCGGCATAGGGGTACCCCCGCGCCCCGCCCATGCAGGCAGGTCGCCCCCCCTATATAGTACATTCTGGCTTTTTTGGGTCTGGCAGGCTTGCATATGAAAAAGCCGAAATGTCACACCATGCCATAAATCTTGATTGTGTTATTATTATGACCGGGACTTGATTGTATTATGTTTTAGACATTCAAATGAGTGTGGAAAACAAGTTTCATAATTTTTGAACCAACCAATAATATTTTATGAATTTTTATTGTTAAAAAATTAAAAATAATTTAAAAATAGTAAAACGTTTCCAAAAATACTAATTTTTGGAGGACATCCTTTGTTTACATTTTTTAGATCCCAGAAAAAATTTCATAACAATCCAAGCACTAGAACATAGGTTTGACATCACATTTGTGTGTTGAGTGGGCATTGCGGCACCCTGCGCGCGCGGCACCCTGCGCGCACGCCCCACGCAGACGCATGGCCATGCGGCGCGCGCGCCCATGGCCGTGCCGCATTCGTGCGCATGGGGGCGCGCATGCTGCATGCTCGGTGGGCATGTGGGCATGCACGGTGGGGGCACGGGTTTGTTCCAACAACCTCCATAGAGTTTTTTCCATGAATTCTAGACGTGGGTGGTCACGCCCAACGCAGACGCATGCTGCGCGCGGCTTGCGCGCACGTCCCACGTAGACGCCTGGGCATGCGGCGCGCGGACACACACCCGCAGACGCATGCCGCGCTTAGCACTCTGCGCGCACGCCCCACACACGCCCGAAGGGCATGGCGCATGGTGGGCACCCTAGGCGTTCGTGTGCAAGCCTCGGCCATGGGCATGCGGCGCGCGCCCCACACACGCCCCACTGCAGTCGCCTGGGCTTGCGGCGCACGCCCCACACACGCCCGTAGACGCATGGCGCGCGCGGCCCCCTGCGCGCACGCCCCCCGCAGACGCACGGGCATGCAGCGCGCGACTCACACAAACCCACTAACGCACGGCGCGCGCGCCCATGGCCGTGCTTTGTACTCGAAGGCCTCGGCCTTGGTCCTTGACTTGCACACGAGCACACTATCTTATTCTTGGGCATTCAAAGATGATTTGCTTCAACTTTTTTTCTAGTCCAAAGCCAACCCCTCACTAACACTTATGTTTTTCGTCCTTTTACATAAGATATGACCTCCATGGCAATTGGAAGAAATAAATGAGTTGTGTGTGGGTAGGGTCGAGATGAATCTCGGTGGATCTTGGCAACAAGGCTCATCTGCCACTTACAAGCCAAGCACGCACGCCCCTTAGACGGATCCCCACGCTCGCACAAGCATCGCGTGCGCGGCACCCTACGCGCACGCCCCACTGCAGTCGCATGGGCTTGCGGCGCGCGCCCCACGCCCGCAGACGCATGGCGCGCGCGGCACCCTGCGCGCACGCCCCCCGCAGACGCACGGGCATGCAGCGGGCGACCCACAGACGCCCACTGACGCACGGCGCGCGCGCCCATGGCCGTGCTTTGTACTCCAAGGCCTCGGCCTTGGGCCTTGACTTGCACACGAGCTTCCTATCTTATACTTGGGCATTCAAAGATGATTTGCGTCAACTTGTTTTCTAGTCAAAGGCCAAACCCTCACTAACACTTATGTTTTTCGTCCTTTTACATAAGATATAACCTCCATGGCAATTGGAAGAAATAAATGAGTTGTGTGTGGGTAGTGTCGAGCTGAATCTCGGTGGATCATGGCAACAAGGATCATCTGCC
>NW_026124258.1:12500-27838 GCF_025177605.1 Cucumis melo
TAATAATGAGAAGAAAGGAAAGTTTTTTTTACTGATTTTTGATCCTTCTTTACCCCATAATGATATTGAATAAAGGGAGTTATTTGTTTTTCCATTATAGTTTTTACAATAAAGGTTTAAATGTCCATCAAAAGTAAGTAAGTAGATGCGAAACATATAAAATGCTGTTAATCCTGCTGTGGAACAGGCGATTATTGCGAAAATCGGTGAATACAACCAACTATCATTAAGAATTTCATCTTTGGACCAAAAGCAGGCAAGGGGTGGAATACCACAAAGAGAAAGGGTACCTAATAAAAAAGCATTTTTTGTAATTGGCACATGCTTTGTTAAACCACCCATAAGAACCATATTCTGACTTTTATCTGGAGAATATCCAACAACCGATTCCATTGAGTGAATAATGGACCCCGATCCTAAAAACAACAACGCTTTTGAATAAGCATGAGTAATCAAATGAAATAAAGCAGCCTGATAAGACCCCATACCCAAAGCTAACATCATATAGCCCAATTGAGACATTGTAGAATAGGCTAAACTTCTCTTAATATCTTTTTGAGCAAGAGCTAAAGTAGCTCCAAATAGTACTGTTATTATACCTATCAAAGCTATTAGATTCATGATGTAAGGTATTACTATAAAAAGCGGAAGAAGCCGAGCAACAAGAAAAATTCCCGCTGCTACCATGGTAGCAGCATGTATAAGAGCCGAAATGGGGGTAGGACCCTCCATAGCATCAGGTAACCATACATGAAGAGGAAATTGAGCAGATTTAGCAACTGCACCTGCAAATAATAGGACGGCGCACAAAGTAACAAATAATAAATTAACCTCATTATTATCAATCAAGTTATTGAATATTTTAAATAAATCCCGAAATTCAAAACTCCCCGTTGTCCAATAAAGACCTAAAATTCCTAATAATAAACCAAAATCCCCTACGCGATTAGTTACAAATGCCTTTTGACAAGCATTCGCCGCAGTAGGTCGAGTGAACCAAAAACCTATTAATAGATAAGAACACATTCCAACCAATTCCCAAAAAATATAAATTTGGATCAAATTCGAACTAGTAACTAATCCCAACATTGACGTATTGAACAAACTCATATACGCAAAAAATCTCAAATATCCTTGATCATGAGACATATAATTGTCACTATAAATAAGAACCATAATTCCAACAGTCGTGATTAATATTGCCATAATACAAGTAAGTGGATCGATCAAGTAGCCCAACTCTAAAGAAAAATCATTATTGATAGTCCAAGACCATACATATTGATAGATATAACTAGTATTTATTTGATCAATAGACAGATAAACTGCAAAAATCATAACTATACTTAACAATAAAATACTCGGAAAAGACCACATACGTCGAAGGTTTTTGGTTGCCGTCGGAAAAAGTAGAAGGCCCACTCCTATTAAGATAGGAATTGGAAGTGAGATGAACGGTATGATCCATGAATATTGATATGTATATTCCATAAAAAAGTATATTAAATTCCTAATTAATTTTTCTGATTCACCAGCTCTTATCTCTTTTCAAAAGGATCAGTTAATAACAAATTTAAATATCCAAAACGGAAATAGAATTTTATTTTTCTATTCTTAATTTTTTGCCAAATACTTCAAATATTTCAAGTCACGAAGTTACAATTGTTCAAATAAGATGAGATGATCCATTGAAACTATTAATGAACACACACCCATTACTTTTAAGTAAAATTTTTTGACAATATAGAAACTGCAAATTTTCTTTATTATTTAGTATGCATTACAAAAATTCCCCGCTCTAGAGCAAGAAAGAATAATTAGACCAAAAACACTATTTTATTTTGGTATCAATCATAAAAGACAGTCTACAAGTTGATCCAGTAAAATAAGACTTCTTTGTATTAAATTCTACGAATCATTAAACAATTTTTTTTTGACAAAATAACATTATATATATTGTTTTTTCTTTGTTTCTAATCTAATAATTTCGAATTTTCGATAGCTATATTAGGAGTATACTATAATTTCAATAATAAATGGATAATAAATAGTAAAGAACAATTCATTTTGAACAATAGATGTCTTTCACATCCAACTATAGTAATGAATAATCAATTATAATTTTGTAATGGCAGTTCCAAAAAAGCGCACTTCTATATCAAAAAAAACGGATTCGGAAAAATATTTGGAAAAGCAAAGGGCGTCGGGCAGCGTTGAAAGCTTTTTCGCTAGCAAAATCTCTTTCAACGGGTAATTCCCAAAGTTTTTTGGGGGACAAATCAAATAAATACTGAAAGATTGGAATAATCTGAATTGGTTTGACTCAAAAAACAGCCTAGTAAAAGTTCGTTTATAATTTTTATATTTTATATATATATTTTTTATATATTAAATATAAATTTTTTTTTATCAAAGCAATTAGTGTAATTTTCCTAATGTTTTGAGCGGATAAATATGAAATTCTTTTTCCTTTTTGTAGGCTATGTAAAAAAAAATAATAAATCGTTTGTTTACTCAATTAAAAAATGGAAAATGGTACTTTTTTGTTCAAAGAATAAAAAAGGTTGACCTTTCTTTTTCATATCTTTGTTTTATCATTTTCGAGATGGGGAAAATATGAATCCCCATCGCCCCACTAAACCAAAAAGTTTTTGTTGATTTTTGATTTTATTATCTATTTTCGATATTATATATAATATCGAAATATAGAAGAGCAAATAGTAAACTGAAACTCTTTATTAAAAATTTAATAAGACATTGAAACGATGACATTAGTTGATTAAGTTAAAACCTTCTTTTTGAATTCTATGAACCCTTACCTTATTTCTTTTCTCGAAATCATTATTACTATTATAGATATAGAATATATCTCGCCGAATACATAATGAAATTGGTTTGCAAAATCCTATAAAATAAAACTATTATTAAAAAAATAAAACTATTATTAAATGAAGAAAATTGACACCTTAAATTCTTATTGAAATAAATGAAATCGGATAAGATTTTTATTGGAAACGCTCAAATCTCCTATTTTTTTCCCTTTAATGAAATTATCATTTAAAGATAAAGAGTTTTTTATCCACGATAAATATTTTGTAAAAAATATTCCATTTAATTGCAAATTCATTCTATTTTTTTCAATCTCGACGATTGAATAATAATAGGTTATTATGATTTCGAGAAAGCCGCTATGGTGAAATCGGTAGACACGCTGCTCTTAGGAAGCAGTGCTAGAGCATCTCGGTTCGAGTCCGAGTGGCGGCATGCCATTTTTTTTTTATAAAAAAAAGTTCTATAATAGAATTAATAATTCAAGTCCCAGATATTAATTCAAATAATTGAATTGCGGGACCTTTAAATTTATTTTTTTATGATATTTTTAACTTTCGAGCATATATTAACTCATATATCTTTTTCGGTCATTTCAATTGTCATTACAATTCAGTTAATAACCTTATTAATCAATGAAACCGTAGGACTCTATGTTTCGTCAGAAAAGGGCATGATAGTTACTTTTTTCTGTATAACAGGATTATTAGTTACTCGTTGGATTTATTTGAGGCATTTACCATTAAGTGATTTATATGAATCATTACTATTTCTTTCATGGGCTTTATCCATTATTCATCTATTTGCTTATTTAAAAAAATATAAAAACCATTTAAGTGTAAGCGCAATAACCGCGCCAAGTACTATTTTTACACAAGGTTTTGCTACTTCAGGTTTTTTAACTGAAATGCATCAATCCCCACTATTAGTTCCCGCTCTCCAATCTCATTGGTTAATGATGCACGTAAGTATGATGGTATTAGGTTATGCAGCTCTTTTATGTGGATCATTATTTTCAGTAGCTCTTATAGTGATTACATTTCAAAAAGCTATAAGAATTTTTGGTAAAAACAATAATTTATTAAATGCGTTATTTTCCTTTGATGAGATCCAATACATCAACGAAGGGAACTATTTTGTAAGAAACACTTCCTTTTTTTCTTCGAAGAATTATTATAAGTCTCAACTGATTCAACAATTAGATCATTGGAGTTATCGTATTATTAGTCTAGGGTTTATCTTTTTAAGCATAGGTATTCTTTCAGGGGCAGTATGGGCTAATGAGACATGGGGATCGTATTGGAATTGGGACCCAAAGGAAACTTGGGCATTTATTACTTGGACGATATTTGCAATTTATTTACATACGCGAACAAATAAAAATTTTGAAGGTGTAAATTCCGCAATTGTGGCCTCTATGGGTTTTCTTATAATTTGGATATGCTATTTTGGGGTCAATCTATTAGGGATAGGGCTACATAGTTATGGTTCATTTACATTAACATCTAATTGAATTCATTCAAGAAAGGGCCTGACGAACACAAACATGGAGGGGTATAGATAAGAAAATTGTGTGTAAGACATCGAGAACCCTTTGAATCACTACATTACTTGATTCAAATGGTTCTCACAAAAGCCAAATGTATGAGGAAGTCCAATTCATTTTTTTATTTAACTTAAGAAAAAAGACTTCTTTTTTTTATTGTGCAACGAATGATTAAAAAAAATTATTATAGTATTGCTGTTTCATTTTTTTATGAAAACTATCTAGCAAAATAATTAGATAAAATAGCTTCGACCTTGTCAACTGATAGTGAGAAAACAAAATCTGGATAAATACCAATACCTATGACAGGTATAAGGATAGAGATCGCAACAAACAACTCTCGTGGTCCCGAATCAAAAAAATAAGAATTTTTAGCATTAAAAAGCTTGTATCCATAGAACATCTGGCGTAACATAGATAATAAATAAATGGGAGTTAATATAATTCCAATTGCCATTACCAAAGTAATTACTATTTTTGCCATTAAAAGATATTTTTGGCTAGTAATTATTCCAAAAAAGACTATTAATTCTGCAACAAAACCGCTCATACCAGGCAATGCAAGGGAAGCCATCGATAAGATACTGAAAGTCATAAATATTTTTGGAATTGGGATAGCCAGTCCTCCCATTTCATCGAGATAAACCAGACGTATTCTATCATAACTTGTTCCTGCCAAGAAAAAAAGTGCAGCGCCAATAAATCCATGAGAGATTATTTGTAAAATAGCTCCATTCAGTCCCGTATCGCTTATAGAACCAATTCCTATAATTATGAAACCCATATGAGAGACGGAGGAATAAGCTATTCTTTTTTTTAAATTGCGTTGACCCGAAGATGTTGAAGCTGCATAGATTATTTGAATTATGCCTAATATGATCAACCAGGGTGAAAAGATAGAATGGGCGTGGGGTAATAATTCCATATTGATCCGAACCAATCCATATGCTCCCATTTTTAATAAGATTCCGGCTAGAAGCATACAAGTACTGTAATGTGCCTCTCCGTGGGTATCTGGTAACCATGTATGTAAGGGTATAATCGGTGATTTGACAGCAAAAGCAATAAGAAATCCGATATAGAATAGTATTTCTAGTGCTATAGGATACGATTGATTAGCTGATGTTTCAAAATTTAAAGTTGGTTCATTAGAACCATATAAACCGATACCCAGAACTCCCATTAACAAAAAAATGGAACCTCCCGCAGTGTACAAAATAAACTTTGTAGCTGAATACAACCGTTTCTTTCCGCCCCACATCGATAGAAGTAGATAAACGGGAATTAATTCTAACTCCCACATGATAAAAAAGAGTAAGAGGTCTCGAGCAGAAAATGATCCTATTTGACCACTATACATTGCTAACATTAGAAAATGGAATAATCGGGAATCTCGAGTAACTGGCCAAGCCGCTAAAGTAGCTAAAGTGGTGATAAACCCCGTCAGTAAAATGGGTCCTATGGAAAGTCCATCGATTCCCAATCTCCAGTAAAAATCCAAAAAAGGGATCCATTTATAATCCTCCATCAATTGGATTAATGGATCGTCTAATTCGAAATGATAACAAAACGCATAGGTTGTTAGAAGCAGCTCGAGTACACAGATACATATAGTATACCATCTCATTACTTTATTTCCTCTATGAGGGAAAAAGAAAAGTAATAAACCCGCAAATATTGGAAAAACTACAACTGTTGTTAACCAAGGAAAATAATTCGTAGTAAAAACAAGATACACTTGGACTAAAAAAACCCATGTTCGAAAATAAAATAAAAAAAAATATATATATGTATATTTATTTTCGAGCACGAGTTTTTGTCGGTAAAAAAGAAATCAAATGTATTCAAGGGGGCTTTTAGAGAACGTATCAATAAGCTAGACCCATGCTTCGAGTTGTTTCATGCCATAAATAAACGCGAACACTCAAAAAATCTGTCGGACAGGCAGATTCACATCTCTTACAACCAACACAGTCTTCCGTTCGTGGAGCCGAAGCTATTTGCTTAGCTTTACATCCGCCCCAAGGTATCATTTCTAATACATCTGTGGGGCAAGCTCGGACACATTGAGTACACCCTATACATGTATCATAAATCTTTACTGAATGTGACATTGGATCTATAATTTTTTTTTAAGACTATAAATTTTCGATCGAGTAAATTTGTAAATGAATTATATATTTAGATACCAGATGAGTCAATAATTTATCAGAATTTTGATAATCAATCTACTTTCAGATTAACTCATGCGATAGGGCCAAGATACTTTGATTTTTTACGTTTTCGCAAACATTATCATGGATTACGTATGATACATATAATTTTACTTGATGAATATCATAATTTATCTCATAAATAAATATTACTTATTCAACAAATTCGATTGATTGATACGAGTGGATTTTCTGTTACGATAAATTGACGAAAGAATAGCTGGGCCAATAGCTGCTTCAGCGGCTGCAATAGCTATAACAAAAATTGAGAAAATATTCCCTTTTAATTGGCGACTATCAAAAAAATCAGAAAATGTTACGAAATTCATATTAACTGCATTCAGTATAAGCTCAAGACACATAAGGGCCCTAACCATATTTCGGCTTGTGATCAATCCATAGATACCGATAGAAAATAAATAGGCACTTATAATAAGTACATGTTCGAGCATGATTGACCAACTCCTTATCAATTCCGATTCATTTCAATATGAACAAAAATGTAATAGATTCAATTCAATTGACAAAAAAAAAGTACAGAACAAGAGAATATATTCGTAATCGATCGAATAAAAGAATTTTGAGTTTAGACCAAAAAATCTTCAAATAGAATTGAAGGGGAATGTGTGTGATAACATACAACAAAGTTTAAATTATGCTATTTCTAACTAAAGATTTATTACTGGCGAGCCACGGAAATTGCGCCGATCAAAGCAGCTAAAAGAATGATCGAAATGAGTTCAAATGGAAGAAAAAAATATGTTGATAAATAAATTCCAATTTGTTGACTATTACTTATTAAATCTTGCTCTAGAATCTGATTTGATCTTGTAGTCCAAATAATCCCATACCATGACGTATCTACAATAGTAGTCATTAGTGAAACAAAAATACTTGTACAAACCAGAAAAGTAACTCCATTCCCAACGGTCCAAAGATTAAAATCTTTGGAATATTCTGAACCCTTCATGAACATCACAGCAAATATGATTAAAACATTTATAGCTCCCACGTAAATAAGGAGTTGCGCAGCAGCTACAAACTGGGCGTTTGCTAGAATATAGAATAAGGATATAGAAACAAGAACCAGTCCCAACGAAAAAGCAGAATAAATGGAGTTGTTAAATAATAGTACTCCCATACTTCCTAATATAAGACCTGATCCCAACAAGACTACAAGAAAATCATGTATCGGTCCAGGCAAATCCATTATATGTAGTAAAAAAAGAGATAAATAAATCTAAATGTTTTTCATGACCTTATTGATCTGACCAGGAAAAAAAATGTATAATCAATTCCTAATTAAATATTAAGGGGTGTGAATTAATGTAGGTACAGTTATTCTATTAATCTTAGTCTTGATCTGAAAGAGTAAAGTAGATTGAAACTATATATTTCGAAATATATAGTTTCAATCTAAATTAAGCTACAATTCTCATGAATCAATAGTTTGGATTTGTAGGTAGTGACCAAACAAACAAAACGAAAGAAACCTCATGTCTTTAGATCAAAACAGAACCTTAGTAATTGTAAATTACTCTTTAATCAACAGATTGACTTATTTTAGACTTCAATTTGAGGCGAATTCGAATTCAAAATTGTTCTAATTGTATAATCATCAACTACTGACATTGGTAAACGACCCAAAGAAATTTGATTATAATTCAATTCGTGACGATCATAAGTAGAAAGTTCATATTCTTCAGTCATTGATAAACAATTTGTTGGACAATATTCAACGCAGTTACCACAAAATATACAGATCCCGAAATCAATACTGTAATTAAGCAATCGTTTCTTTCGAATATCCGTTTCCAATTTCCAATCAACAACGGGGAGATCTATAGGACATACACGAACACATACTTCACAAGCAATGCATTTATCGAATTCAAAATGGATTCGACCACGGAAACGCTCCGATGCTATTAATTTTTCGTAAGGATATTGAATAGTTACAGGCAAACGATTTGCATGGGATAAAGTAATCATGAAACCCTGACCAATGTACCTTGCAGCTCGTACTGTTTGTTGACCATAATTCATGAACCCAGTTACCATAGGGAACATATTATAATATCTCTAAAGAATTTTATGTTTGTTTCTTTCTCTTGTTTGAGCAAGTCGTGAATATAGAATATGGTATTCCTTTACAATGAAAAGAGTTGAAAAGATGTTGTTAATAATAGATTACCGAGAGATATAGGTAAAAGAAATTTCCATCCAAGATTTAATAGTTGATCTATTCTTAGTCGGGGTAAAGTCCATCTTGTTGCTATAGAAATGAACAAGAACAAATAAGTTTTCGCTAATGTAATAAAGATACTAATTGTCATTCCAAAGACTTCATACACTTTATTTATTTCAAATAGTTCATAACCTAATATGTATGGAATAGAGATATCCCAACCACCCAAGTAAAGAACAGTTACAAATAACGAAGAAACTAATAGATTTAGATAGGAAGCAACATAAAATAAACCAAATTTTATACCTGAATACTCAGTTTGATAACCCGCTACTAATTCTTCTTCTGCTTCTGGTAAATCAAAAGGTAATCTCTCGCATTCTGCTAAGGAAGAAATTAGAAAAATAACAAACCCTATAGGTTGACGCCACAAATTCCAACCCCAAAAACCATATTTTGATTGAGCCTCAACTATATCAACGGTACTAGAACTGTTAGATAATTATAGTCGGTAATAACATCACTGTTCTCATCGCTATTACAGAACCGTACATGAGATTTTCACCTCATACGGCTCCTTGAGGGCCTTAAATAAATCTAAGGAGCGTATCGGGATTATTTATCTTGTCTTGCTATGTTTTTTTTGTAGAATACTATAAGATAAAAATATACTATAAGATAAAAATCTATCGTGTGTCCCCAAATTAACCCAATAGAATTCTGTCTGTTATAATAATAAAGAAAAAGGTTACTTCTGAATTGATCTCATCCTTTAAAAAAAATTCTTTGTTGAGTAATAACTTAATTCTTTACTAAAATACTATTTATTATAAATATCAATAACCCATTGTTTTCAATTACGAAAAAAAAATTGGCTATTCCATTAGTTCATGAATTCGGACATGAATTCTATCTCTATGAATAGGGAGATAGGAAAGAAATGCATATAGTAATGGAGATAAGAAACAATAAAAAATATCTCTTTTTTTTTTTTTTTGTAATTGGATTCTTTCCATTTTTTTTCGTTCCTATTCTTCTTTCTGAGAAAAAGGGTACTTACTCAATAAGGGATTATTTCGTTTCCGATAGTCATTTATTTAATGGGTGGATAGGCGTATACTCTGGATCGGAATCGTGGGGAGTACTGCCTGATCATTTCTACAAACTTAAAGCCCCAATTCGTATTCTTTTTATATTATGCATTTTGCAAAAATGTCCTTCTCTCTCTTTTGGTTTTGGATAATTTTGAAAATCTCCATTACTAATCCTTTGTATATCTTGGTGTTTCTAACCATCCACTCATTTTTGCTCAATCGGCTGTGTTATGGTAATACACATATGGTAGTACATAAAAATAATAGTGAAAACTCAATCCGGTTGATCTTTTGAGTCCGCTTCAAGACAGGATAACTAGTGACCCAATCTTGGGGCTCTCTTGCGCCTATATTTTTTTCTGCTTAACTCTTATACATAGAAAATGAGACTTAATATTTTGACTGCTAATTTTTATTTATATAAGCTGTTTTCTTTCACTCATATAACTATCTGATTTAGTTCATTAATCCGAATAATAAATATAAAAATGAGGATATCTATTCAATGCATTTCAACCCTTTTCTCGAAAAAAAGTGGGAGAAGTTTATGTCTCAACGAATCACACGTAGAGATATTGATAATACACATAGAGTTAATGGTATTTCATAAC
The DNA here is from genome assembly GCF_025177605.1 of Cucumis melo. NCBI lineage: Eukaryota > Viridiplantae > Streptophyta > Magnoliopsida > Cucurbitales > Cucurbitaceae > Cucumis > Cucumis melo. Next base: position 22,982 of record NW_026124258.1, read on the forward strand.
TAATTGATTGAGCAGCAGCTCGTAGACCACCTAAGAAGGAATATTTATTATTGGATCCATATCCTGACATAAGAAGTCCGATGGGAGCAACACTTGAAATGGCAATCCATAAAAAAACACCGATAGGTAGATCGGCTAAAACAAGGCGATAACCAAAAGGAATTACTGAATAGCTTAGTAAAATTGATATGACTGCTATCGATGGTCCCATACTGAATAAGCGAGTATCACCTCTAGATGGAAGCAGATTTTCTTTAAAAAGTAGTTTTGTACCATCTGCTAAAGCTTGAAGAACTCCCAAAGGACCAGCATATTCAGGTCCAATCCGTTGTTGTATTCCTGCGGATATTTCTCTTTCTAACCATACAATTACTAGTACGCCTATTGTGATTCCCAATACAGTAGTCAAAATAGGGACAAGTACCCATAGAATTCCATAGAATTCTTTTAAGAATTCCAATCTCGAAAAAGAATTGATATCTTGGACTTGTGATGTATCAATTATCATTTTAACGATCAACTTCTCCCATAATGATATCTATGCTACCTAGTATTGTCATAATATCAGCCAATTTCATTCTTTTAACTAACTGAGGAAGAATTTGCAAATTGATAAAACCCGGCGGGCGAATTTTCCACCTCCAAGGAAAACCACCCTGATCCCCTATCAAAAAAATGCCCAATTCTCCTTTGGGGGCTTCGACTCTCACATAAAGTTCTTGTTTCGCCAATTCAAAAGTTGGCGAAGGTTTTTTACTAATGAATCGATAGTCAAAGTCATTCCATTCCGGAGACCTTGCTCGATCAAAAGATCGTATTTCTAAATTTTCATAAGGTCCCCCTGGAATTCCTTCCAAAGCTTGTTGAATAATTTTTACGGATTCCGTCATCTCAGCAAGTCTGACTAAATAACGAGCTAATGAATCGCCTTCTTTTTGCCACTGAACTTCCCAATCAAATTCGTCATAACACTCATAACGATCAACTTTACGAAGATCCCATGGTATTCCGGAAGCTCGTAGCATTGGTCCTGATAACCCCCAATTTATGACCTCTTCTCCAGAAATAATACCTACTCCCTCAACTCGTTCTAAAAAAATAGGATTTTGTGTAATAAGTTTTTGATATTCAGCAACCGCTGTCAAAAAATAATCGCAGAAATCCAAACATTTATCTATCCATCCATGAGGTAGATCAGCCGCGACTCCCCCGATACGAAAAAAATTATGCATCATTCTCATACCGGTGGCTGCTTCGAATAGATCATATACTAATTCTCGTTCTCTGAAAATATAGAAGAAGGGAGTCTGTGCGCCAATATCCGCCATAAAAGGGCCAAGCCATAACAGATGAGAAGCTATACGACTCAACTCCAACATAATTACTCTGATATAGCTAGCTCTTTTGGGGACTTGAATATTTCCCAACTGTTCTGGACCATTTACGGTTATTGCTTCTGTAAACATAGTAGCTAAATAATCCCAACGTGTTACATAAGGTAGATATTGTATAATTGTTCGGTTTTCTGCAATTTTTTCCATCCCTCTGTGTAAATAACCCAATATTGGTTCACAGTCAATAACATCTTCACCATCCAAAGTAAGGATGAGTCGAAGAACACCGTGCATTGAGGGGTGGTGAGGTCCCATATTGACTATCATGAGGTCTTTTCTTGTAGCCGGTCCATTCATAAGTTTTTCCTCGATTCATCTTTCCATGAATTGCTGAAAATTAAAATAAGTTCATAAAAATGCAAGATCTAATAAATCAAATAATTAAAAATTACTTTTTAAATTACTGAGTTTTTGACTCCCGAATATCCAATTGATTAATTAATTCTTTATAACGCATTTTATTTTTCTTTGATAAATAAGAAAGTAATCGTTGGCGTTTTCCGAGAATTTTACGTAGACCTCTTTGAGATAAATAGTCTTTTTTGTGCAATTCCAAATGTGAAGTAAGTCTTCGTATCTTATTGGTGAAACTGACTACTTGAAATTCAACAGATCCTCCATTTTCTTTTTTTTCTTCTTGCGAAATAACTGAGCTGAATGAATTTTTTACCATAAAATTAAATCTCCTTAGCCTTCTTTTTTTTTATAAATTATTATTGATCAGTAATAATAATGTTACTCGTTTTAATTTGATATACACAATAATCTTACTTTGATTAAGAATTTCTATTCTTTTTTTTTTTAATAAAATCTAGCAATCCCTTTTTTGAAAATTTCAGATAGGTATACAAAAGTCTGGTATATTTTTGCATGCACAAAAAATATTTAGACTGCAATTTTCAATTTAAAATGAAATAAGAATATTTTCTTGATTCATTTCTAAATCTAATAGATACGTCATTAAATTCAATTAATATCATCTATCAGAATCTAAGAGAGTGCCATATGTGTATTTCTTTGTCTTCATATACCATATAAGGTACGGGCAATATAGGAAAAATGTAGCATTAACTAATTTGCAATTGTGGATACATATGGATCCTTAGCATACTAAAACGACTGCTATTATTGGTATCAAACCAATACCGATTCATACAAGCTAAATCTTCTAATCGATAATTGGGCCAAAGAAAGAACTTTAATTTTTTTAGTTGATTTTGATATCTATCAAGATGTTTGCTTGTTTTATCTAAAACTTGATCATCTGTTTTCACCTTATTTCCATTGTAAAATGCTGTATTTCTCTGGATATCATTTTTATTCCCAGAATTGAAACAAATTAGAATTCTAAACTCTCTACGACCTCTAGGGGATAAGATATTTTCCGGAACAAGCAAATCATAATAATTGCTGGTTCTATTTTCAGTCATTTTTTGAGGTATTGCAATGGATTCAGCAAAACTCCTCTTATAAGGATAGCCTTTTTCTTGATATTTTTGATTAAATTGGTACTTATTCTTATGAACTAATGAAATACCTATGGTTTGAGACATAATAAATTTTCCATCATTTTTTACAGACAGACGAATGGGTTCTATAATAAGTATTCCAGTTCTAATTAATTCTGAAAGAATCAAGCCCTTCGAAGATAGCAGAATATCCAGACTCAGGTTGCCATTTTGAATAGAGGATATATAAATTTGTTTGGGATCTAGCAGTCTAACCAGGAGACAACATATTTTGATGTTATTGAAAATTTTTTTATTTACGTATGCCGAACCATCCCATCTGCATTGAACACGAAAATATTTTTTTAGTAACAACTCAAACTCCTTGCTCATCTTTTTCGCGTATTGGTTTTGATTTATACGTTTTCTCCTATCTGCTACCGCAGAATCTTCTTGAAGATTTTTTTTGTGGTTTGAGTGAACTGAGTCAAGATCCTCTTTGGCCACAGATTCCTTTTCTGCTTTATTTCCATTTTCTAATTCAAAAGTTTTTTCCTTCGCTGATAGAAAAAGAGATCCTTTTTTCTTTTCAATGAGTTTTTTTTTTTTACTAAAAATTTCATTTCCATTCAATTTTTTTTCATTTCCATTCAAATTAAAAAGAAGTGATTTGATTGGTATCAGCCATGGATTAATCTTATATGCATTATAAAGTATCAAAAATTCTGGAAAGACCCACCCACGTTTCAAATTCGATCTGGAACCACTTAGTATTTCTTCATTCATTCTCATCCAATCAAAAAAAGTTTGTTTTTTTTTTGTTGGATCGGTTGCTTTTTTTATCTTGATTAATTGTCAGATAAAACAAATGTTTCTTATTTATTTTTTTAATTAGTTGAAAATGATTAACCCCAGTTTTAGTATTTTTTTTACTGTTCGTGTCAGCCTCAATATGGATCCAGGATCGAATATCGACCTTATTTTTAATAGAAAAATGCAGCATTCTCCAATCAAAATATTTTCTATCCATAGTTTTTTCCAGATCTATAATATCATCTTCTCGTAGATAATTATTGATAAGGATATCAGTCAGTATATCAATAAATTTACATTTATCCGTGTTGTACTTATAAGAACTTTCTTGATTATTTTTTACTTCTACTGGTAATTCAACAATATATGAATCTTTATTATCTTCATAATTAATAGATTTATATGATAAACAATCATATATATATTTTTTTATTTTCTTATCTTTTTTATTCGGTAATGAGTCGTCTATTTCAAAATGATTTTGTTTTTTGTAAGCAATTAATCGGTTTTTTTCATCTGAAAAACATTGGTTAAAATCTTTATTTTTACGATCTTGCTTAACTCTATTTCGCCATTTTTGGGGGAGTAATTTTGACCATCTAATCGGATATAAATCCAAGTTATAATGACCCCTTAACCAGTTTTTCCATTGATTTCTCATTCCAGAATTTTCAAGATTATTTTGTTTTAGGTCGGAATGTAATATTTCGTGTGCTCCAACAACTTCAACAAAATAATCCTCTATTTCATTCTTAAGAAAACGAGATGTTCCGTGATATTGAAAGACAGGTCTTAACTTAGATAAATTAATAATTTGTGTTTGTGATAATTTGTAAAATAAATATGCTTGCGACAAGTATGATAAGTCCAAAAAGATCTTTCCATTCTTATTAGTAATATTGGAAAGTGACTTTTTGATAGTTGAAATAAAGTCAATTATACTTTGATTTGTTTTATCAATTCTTTCTTGATTTGATTCATTATTGAAAATGGATTTAGTAAATTTTTTTTTTTATTGATTCAATAAAAAGTTGGCCATTCCTCGGCATATTAATCATACGTTGAAAACATATACATAGATATTTTTCAACAAAAAAATTTAGAAAATGATGCGATTTACGAATTAATCGTACATTTCTTTTTTTTAATATCTTTAAAATATTTTTCTGAGATTCAAATATTTTATCATCATAACTTATTTT
>NW_026124259.1:0-17500 GCF_025177605.1 Cucumis melo
ACTCATCTAGCATTGGGTAGACCTCATACAATAACTGTCCTAGCTCTACCGTATCTTTTGTTTTATTTCTTCTGGAACAATCACAAACACTTTTTTGATTATGGATCTACTACCAGAAACTCAATGCGTAATCTTAGCATTCAATGTGTATTCCTGAATCATCTCATTTTTCAATTATTCAACCATTTCATTTTACCAAGTTCAATGTTAGTCAGATTAGTCAACATTTCTATGTTTCGATGCAACAACAAGATGTTATTTGTAACAAGTAGTTTTGTTGGTTGGTTAATTGGTCACATTTTATTCATGAAATGGGTTGGATTGATATTAGTCTGGATACAGCAAAATAATTCTATTAGATCTAATGTACTTATTAGATCTAATAAGTACATTAGATCTAATAAGTACCTTGTGTCAGAATTGAGAAATTCTATGGCTCAAATCTTTAGTATTCTCTTATTTATTACCTGTCTCTACTATTTAGGCAGAATACCGTCACCCATTCTTACTAAGAAACTGAAAGAAACCTCAGAAACGGAGAAAAGGGGGGAAAGCGAGGAAGAAACAGATGTAGAAATAGAAACCACTTCCGAAACGAAGGGGACTAAACAGGAACAAGAGGATCCACCGAAGAAGATACTTCTCCTTCCCTTTTTTCGGAGAAAAGGAGGATCCGGACAAAATCGATGAAACGGAAGAGATCCGAGTGAATGGAAAGGAAAAAACAAAGGATGAATTCCACTTTAAAAGGACACGCTATCAAAATATAAAAAGACCTGTTTATGAAACTTCTTACCCTCCGGATGGAAATAAAGAAAATTCGAAGTTAGAAATAGATAAAAAAGAAAAATCTCTCTTCTGGTTGAAAAACCTCTTGTGACTATCCTTTTCGACTATAAACGATGGAATCGTCCAGTTCGATATATAAAAAATGATAAATTTGAAAATGCTGTTAGAAAAAAAACAAAGTAAATTAATAATATAAAACTAACTAAATAAGCTAAATACAACAAGATATAAGACGAGATTCGACCACCTCCTACATATTTAATACTTTCTGCTACAAAAAAATTAAGAATACCCACCGCATTGATAATTCCATCAATTATCCGTCGATCAAAAAAATAAGTTAATTCAGCTAATATTCTTATACCCCCAATTAAGGATATTCGATAAAAAGCATCTATGTAACCACGATTATATGACCAATTATATATTATATTTATAATTTTTTCAAAAAAAAAATTCTTAGTAAAATTTTTAACAACTGAATTACGAAAATTCAAATTTTGTAAAGATGAATAAGTGGGCTTATAGAAGAAAGACGCTATAAATATTCCGAAATAAGCTATAGTCACAGAAAAAGTTGCATTTTTAACAAATTCATACCAATTTTCAGAATCTTTTGAACTTTCATGTAACAAGTTTATAGACGGAGTTAACCATTTGTCTAATATATTCAAATCAATTGCTTCTTGATTGAATTGAGTGAACGGGCTTCCTATGATTCCAACAAACAAAGTAAATAGGGATAACACAAACATCGGAAATAGCATAGTATTATCTGATTCATAGGGATAATAAAAAGTATTTTTAGTACTAAAATGGGGACTACTAACAAACGGGCGCATAATTTTTGTTACATTACTATTAATTTGAGATGTTTTTTTTTTTATCCAAAAAGAAGACCTTTCATTATTATTCATTGTTAATAATGAGAAGAAAGGAAAGTTTTTTTTACTGATTTTTGATCCTTCTTTACCCCATAATGATATTGAATAAAGGGAGTTATTTGTTTTTCCATTATAGTTTTTACAATAAAGGTTTAAATGTCCATCAAAAGTAAGTAAGTAGATGCGAAACATATAAAATGCTGTTAATCCTGCTGTGGAACAGGCGATTATTGCGAAAATCGGTGAATACAACCAACTATCATTAAGAATTTCATCTTTGGACCAAAAGCAGGCAAGGGGTGGAATACCACAAAGAGAAAGGGTACCTAATAAAAAAGCATTTTTTGTAATTGGCACATGCTTTGTTAAACCACCCATAAGAACCATATTCTGACTTTTATCTGGAGAATATCCAACAACCGATTCCATTGAGTGAATAATGGACCCCGATCCTAAAAACAACAACGCTTTTGAATAAGCATGAGTAATCAAATGAAATAAAGCAGCCTGATAAGACCCCATACCCAAAGCTAACATCATATAGCCCAATTGAGACATTGTAGAATAGGCTAAACTTCTCTTAATATCTTTTTGAGCAAGAGCTAAAGTAGCTCCAAATAGTACTGTTATTATACCTATCAAAGCTATTAGATTCATGATGTAAGGTATTACTATAAAAAGCGGAAGAAGCCGAGCAACAAGAAAAATTCCCGCTGCTACCATGGTAGCAGCATGTATAAGAGCCGAAATGGGGGTAGGACCCTCCATAGCATCAGGTAACCATACATGAAGAGGAAATTGAGCAGATTTAGCAACTGCACCTGCAAATAATAGGACGGCGCACAAAGTAACAAATAATAAATTAACCTCATTATTATCAATCAAGTTATTGAATATTTTAAATAAATCCCGAAATTCAAAACTCCCCGTTGTCCAATAAAGACCTAAAATTCCTAATAATAAACCAAAATCCCCTACGCGATTAGTTACAAATGCCTTTTGACAAGCATTCGCCGCAGTAGGTCGAGTGAACCAAAAACCTATTAATAGATAAGAACACATTCCAACCAATTCCCAAAAAATATAAATTTGGATCAAATTCGAACTAGTAACTAATCCCAACATTGACGTATTGAACAAACTCATATACGCAAAAAATCTCAAATATCCTTGATCATGAGACATATAATTGTCACTATAAATAAGAACCATAATTCCAACAGTCGTGATTAATATTGCCATAATACAAGTAAGTGGATCGATCAAGTAGCCCAACTCTAAAGAAAAATCATTATTGATAGTCCAAGACCATACATATTGATAGATATAACTAGTATTTATTTGATCAATAGACAGATAAACTGCAAAAATCATAACTATACTTAACAATAAAATACTCGGAAAAGACCACATACGTCGAAGGTTTTTGGTTGCCGTCGGAAAAAGTAGAAGGCCCACTCCTATTAAGATAGGAATTGGAAGTGAGATGAACGGTATGATCCATGAATATTGATATGTATATTCCATAAAAAAGTATATTAAATTCCTAATTAATTTTTCTGATTCACCAGCTCTTATCTCTTTTCAAAAGGATCAGTTAATAACAAATTTAAATATCCAAAACGGAAATAGAATTTTATTTTTCTATTCTTAATTTTTTGCCAAATACTTCAAATATTTCAAGTCACGAAGTTACAATTGTTCAAATAAGATGAGATGATCCATTGAAACTATTAATGAACACACCCATTACTTTTAAGTAAAATTTTTTGACAATATAGAAACTGCAAATTTTCTTTATTATTTAGTATGCATTACAAAAATTCCCCGCTCTAGAGCAAGAAAGAATAATTAGACCAAAAACACTATTTTATTTTGGTATCAATCATAAAAGACAGTCTACAAGTTGATCCAGTAAAATAAGACTTCTTTGTATTAAATTCTACGAATCATTAAACAATTTTTTTTTGACAAAATAACATTATATATATTGTTTTTTCTTTGTTTCTAATCTAATAATTTCGAATTTTCGATAGCTATATTAGGAGTATACTATAATTTCAATAATAAATGGATAATAAATAGTAAAGAACAATTCATTTTGAACAATAGATGTCTTTCACATCCAACTATAGTAATGAATAATCAATTATAATTTTGTAATGGCAGTTCCAAAAAAGCGCACTTCTATATCAAAAAAACGGATTCGGAAAAATATTTGGAAAAGCAAAGGGCGTCGGGCAGCGTTGAAAGCTTTTTCGCTAGCAAAATCTCTTTCAACGGGTAATTCCCAAAGTTTTTTGGGGGACAAATCAAATAAATACTGAAAGATTGGAATAATCTGAATTGGTTTGACTCAAAAAACAGCCTAGTAAAAGTTCGTTTATAATTTTTATATTTTATATATATATTTTTTTATATATTAAATATAAATTTTTTTTTATCAAAGCAATTAGTGTAATTTTCCTAATGTTTTGAGCGGATAAATATGAAATTCTTTTTCCTTTTTGTAGGCTATGTAAAAAAAAATAATAAATCGTTTGTTTACTCAATTAAAAAATGGAAAATGGTACTTTTTTGTTCAAAGAATAAAAAAGGTTGACCTTTCTTTTTCATATCTTTGTTTTATCATTTTCGAGATGGGGAAAATATGAATCCCCATCGCCCCACTAAACCAAAAAGTTTTTGTTGATTTTTGATTTTATTATCTATTTTCGATATTATATATAATATCGAAATATAGAAGAGCAAATAGTAAACTGAAACTCTTTATTAAAAATTTAATAAGACATTGAAACGATGACATTAGTTGATTAAGTTAAAACCTTCTTTTTGAATTCTATGAACCCTTACCTTATTTCTTTTCTCGAAATCATTATTACTATTATAGATATAGAATATATCTCGCCGAATACATAATGAAATTGGTTTGCAAAATCCTATAAAATAAAACTATTATTAAAAAAATAAAACTATTATTAAATGAAGAAAATTGACACCTTAAATTCTTATTGAAATAAATGAAATCGGATAAGATTTTTATTGGAAACGCTCAAATCTCCTATTTTTTTCCCTTTAATGAAATTATCATTTAAAGATAAAGAGTTTTTTATCCACGATAAATATTTTGTAAAAAATATTCCATTTAATTGCAAATTCATTCTATTTTTTTCAATCTCGACGATTGAATAATAATAGGTTATTATGATTTCGAGAAAGCCGCTATGGTGAAATCGGTAGACACGCTGCTCTTAGGAAGCAGTGCTAGAGCATCTCGGTTCGAGTCCGAGTGGCGGCATGCCATTTTTTTTTTATAAAAAAAAGTTCTATAATAGAATTAATAATTCAAGTCCCAGATATTAATTCAAATAATTGAATTGCGGGACCTTTAAATTTATTTTTTTATGATATTTTTAACTTTCGAGCATATATTAACTCATATATCTTTTTCGGTCATTTCAATTGTCATTACAATTCAGTTAATAACCTTATTAATCAATGAAACCGTAGGACTCTATGTTTCGTCAGAAAAGGGCATGATAGTTACTTTTTTCTGTATAACAGGATTATTAGTTACTCGTTGGATTTATTTGAGGCATTTACCATTAAGTGATTTATATGAATCATTACTATTTCTTTCATGGGCTTTATCCATTATTCATCTATTTGCTTATTTAAAAAAATATAAAAACCATTTAAGTGTAAGCGCAATAACCGCGCCAAGTACTATTTTTACACAAGGTTTTGCTACTTCAGGTTTTTTAACTGAAATGCATCAATCCCCACTATTAGTTCCCGCTCTCCAATCTCATTGGTTAATGATGCACGTAAGTATGATGGTATTAGGTTATGCAGCTCTTTTATGTGGATCATTATTTTCAGTAGCTCTTATAGTGATTACATTTCAAAAAGCTATAAGAATTTTTGGTAAAAACAATAATTTATTAAATGCGTTATTTTCCTTTGATGAGATCCAATACATCAACGAAGGGAACTATTTTGTAAGAAACACTTCCTTTTTTTCTTCGAAGAATTATTATAAGTCTCAACTGATTCAACAATTAGATCATTGGAGTTATCGTATTATTAGTCTAGGGTTTATCTTTTTAAGCATAGGTATTCTTTCAGGGGCAGTATGGGCTAATGAGACATGGGGATCGTATTGGAATTGGGACCCAAAGGAAACTTGGGCATTTATTACTTGGACGATATTTGCAATTTATTTACATACGCGAACAAATAAAAATTTTGAAGGTGTAAATTCCGCAATTGTGGCCTCTATGGGTTTTCTTATAATTTGGATATGCTATTTTGGGGTCAATCTATTAGGGATAGGGCTACATAGTTATGGTTCATTTACATTAACATCTAATTGAATTCATTCAAGAAAGGGCCTGACGAACACAAACATGGAGGGGTATAGATAAGAAAATTGTGTGTAAGACATCGAGAACCCTTTGAATCACTACATTACTTGATTCAAATGGTTCTCACAAAAGCCAAATGTATGAGGAAGTCCAATTCATTTTTTTATTTAACTTAAGAAAAAAGACTTCTTTTTTTTATTGTGCAACGAATGATTAAAAAAAATTATTATAGTATTGCTGTTTCATTTTTTTATGAAAACTATCTAGCAAAATAATTAGATAAAATAGCTTCGACCTTGTCAACTGATAGTGAGAAAACAAAATCTGGATAAATACCAATACCTATGACAGGTATAAGGATAGAGATCGCAACAAACAACTCTCGTGGTCCCGAATCAAAAAAATAAGAATTTTTAGCATTAAAAAGCTTGTATCCATAGAACATCTGGCGTAACATAGATAATAAATAAATGGGAGTTAATATAATTCCAATTGCCATTACCAAAGTAATTACTATTTTTGCCATTAAAAGATATTTTTGGCTAGTAATTATTCCAAAAAAGACTATTAATTCTGCAACAAAACCGCTCATACCAGGCAATGCAAGGGAAGCCATCGATAAGATACTGAAAGTCATAAATATTTTTGGAATTGGGATAGCCAGTCCTCCCATTTCATCGAGATAAACCAGACGTATTCTATCATAACTTGTTCCTGCCAAGAAAAAAAGTGCAGCGCCAATAAATCCATGAGAGATTATTTGTAAAATAGCTCCATTCAGTCCCGTATCGCTTATAGAACCAATTCCTATAATTATGAAACCCATATGAGAGACGGAGGAATAAGCTATTCTTTTTTTTAAATTGCGTTGACCCGAAGATGTTGAAGCTGCATAGATTATTTGAATTATGCCTAATATGATCAACCAGGGTGAAAAGATAGAATGGGCGTGGGGTAATAATTCCATATTGATCCGAACCAATCCATATGCTCCCATTTTTAATAAGATTCCGGCTAGAAGCATACAAGTACTGTAATGTGCCTCTCCGTGGGTATCTGGTAACCATGTATGTAAGGGTATAATCGGTGATTTGACAGCAAAAGCAATAAGAAATCCGATATAGAATAGTATTTCTAGTGCTATAGGATACGATTGATTAGCTGATGTTTCAAAATTTAAAGTTGGTTCATTAGAACCATATAAACCGATACCCAGAACTCCCATTAACAAAAAAATGGAACCTCCCGCAGTGTACAAAATAAACTTTGTAGCTGAATACAACCGTTTCTTTCCGCCCCACATCGATAGAAGTAGATAAACGGGAATTAATTCTAACTCCCACATGATAAAAAAGAGTAAGAGGTCTCGAGCAGAAAATGATCCTATTTGACCACTATACATTGCTAACATTAGAAAATGGAATAATCGGGAATCTCGAGTAACTGGCCAAGCCGCTAAAGTAGCTAAAGTGGTGATAAACCCCGTCAGTAAAATGGGTCCTATGGAAAGTCCATCGATTCCCAATCTCCAGTAAAAATCCAAAAAAGGGATCCATTTATAATCCTCCATCAATTGGATTAATGGATCGTCTAATTCGAAATGATAACAAAACGCATAGGTTGTTAGAAGCAGCTCGAGTACACAGATACATATAGTATACCATCTCATTACTTTATTTCCTCTATGAGGGAAAAAGAAAAGTAATAAACCCGCAAATATTGGAAAAACTACAACTGTTGTTAACCAAGGAAAATAATTCGTAGTAAAAACAAGATACACTTGGACTAAAAAAACCCATGTTCGAAAATAAAATAAAAAAAAATATATATATGTATATTTATTTTCGAGCACGAGTTTTTGTCGGTAAAAAAGAAATCAAATGTATTCAAGGGGGCTTTTAGAGAACGTATCAATAAGCTAGACCCATGCTTCGAGTTGTTTCATGCCATAAATAAACGCGAACACTCAAAAAATCTGTCGGACAGGCAGATTCACATCTCTTACAACCAACACAGTCTTCCGTTCGTGGAGCCGAAGCTATTTGCTTAGCTTTACATCCGCCCCAAGGTATCATTTCTAATACATCTGTGGGGCAAGCTCGGACACATTGAGTACACCCTATACATGTATCATAAATCTTTACTGAATGTGACATTGGATCTATAATTTTTTTTTAAGACTATAAATTTTCGATCGAGTAAATTTGTAAATGAATTATATATTTAGATACCAGATGAGTCAATAATTTATCAGAATTTTGATAATCAATCTACTTTCAGATTAACTCATGCGATAGGGCCAAGATACTTTGATTTTTTACGTTTTCGCAAACATTATCATGGATTACGTATGATACATATAATTTTACTTGATGAATATCATAATTTATCTCATAAATAAATATTACTTATTCAACAAATTCGATTGATTGATACGAGTGGATTTTCTGTTACGATAAATTGACGAAAGAATAGCTGGGCCAATAGCTGCTTCAGCGGCTGCAATAGCTATAACAAAAATTGAGAAAATATTCCCTTTTAATTGGCGACTATCAAAAAAATCAGAAAATGTTACGAAATTCATATTAACTGCATTCAGTATAAGCTCAAGACACATAAGGGCCCTAACCATATTTCGGCTTGTGATCAATCCATAGATACCGATAGAAAATAAATAGGCACTTATAATAAGTACATGTTCGAGCATGATTGACCAACTCCTTATCAATTCCGATTCATTTCAATATGAACAAAAATGTAATAGATTCAATTCAATTGACAAAAAAAAAGTACAGAACAAGAGAATATATTCGTAATCGATCGAATAAAAGAATTTTGAGTTTAGACCAAAAAATCTTCAAATAGAATTGAAGGGGAATGTGTGTGATAACATACAACAAAGTTTAAATTATGCTATTTCTAACTAAAGATTTATTACTGGCGAGCCACGGAAATTGCGCCGATCAAAGCAGCTAAAAGAATGATCGAAATGAGTTCAAATGGAAGAAAAAAATATGTTGATAAATAAATTCCAATTTGTTGACTATTACTTATTAAATCTTGCTCTAGAATCTGATTTGATCTTGTAGTCCAAATAATCCCATACCATGACGTATCTACAATAGTAGTCATTAGTGAAACAAAAATACTTGTACAAACCAGAAAAGTAACTCCATTCCCAACGGTCCAAAGATTAAAAAATCTTTGGAATATTCTGAACCCTTCATGAACATCACAGCAAATATGATTAAAACATTTATAGCTCCCACGTAAATAAGGAGTTGCGCAGCAGCTACAAACTGGGCGTTTGCTAGAATATAGAATAAGGATATAGAAACAAGAACCAGTCCCAACGAAAAAGCAGAATAAATGGAGTTGTTAAATAATAGTACTCCCATACTTCCTAATATAAGACCTGATCCCAACAAGACTACAAGAAAATCATGTATCGGTCCAGGCAAATCCATTATATGTAGTAAAAAAAGAGATAAATAAATCTAAATGTTTTTCATGACCTTATTGATCTGACCAGGAAAAAAAATGTATAATCAATTCCTAATTAAATATTAAGGGGTGTGAATTAATGTAGGTACAGTTATTCTATTAATCTTAGTCTTGATCTGAAAGAGTAAAGTAGATTGAAACTATATATTTCGAAATATATAGTTTCAATCTAAATTAAGCTACAATTCTCATGAATCAATAGTTTGGATTTGTAGGTAGTGACCAAACAAACAAAACGAAAGAAACCTCATGTCTTTAGATCAAAACAGAACCTTAGTAATTGTAAATTACTCTTTAATCAACAGATTGACTTATTTTAGACTTCAATTTGAGGCGAATTCGAATTCAAAATTGTTCTAATTGTATAATCATCAACTACTGACATTGGTAAACGACCCAAAGAAATTTGATTATAATTCAATTCGTGACGATCATAAGTAGAAAGTTCATATTCTTCAGTCATTGATAAACAATTTGTTGGACAATATTCAACGCAGTTACCACAAAATATACAGATCCCGAAATCAATACTGTAATTAAGCAATCGTTTCTTTCGAATATCCGTTTCCAATTTCCAATCAACAACGGGGAGATCTATAGGACATACACGAACACATACTTCACAAGCAATGCATTTATCGAATTCAAAATGGATTCGACCACGGAAACGCTCCGATGCTATTAATTTTTCGTAAGGATATTGAATAGTTACAGGCAAACGATTTGCATGGGATAAAGTAATCATGAAACCCTGACCAATGTACCTTGCAGCTCGTACTGTTTGTTGACCATAATTCATGAACCCAGTTACCATAGGGAACATATTATAATATCTCTAAAGAATTTTATGTTTGTTTCTTTCTCTTGTTTGAGCAAGTCGTGAATATAGAATATGGTATTCCTTTACAATGAAAAGAGTTGAAAAGATGTTGTTAATAATAGATTACCGAGAGATATAGGTAAAAGAAATTTCCATCCAAGATTTAATAGTTGATCTATTCTTAGTCGGGGTAAAGTCCATCTTGTTGCTATAGAAATGAACAAGAACAAATAAGTTTTCGCTAATGTAATAAAGATACTAATTGTCATTCCAAAGACTTCATACACTTTATTTATTTCAAATAGTTCATAACCTAATATGTATGGAATAGAGATATCCCAACCACCCAAGTAAAGAACAGTTACAAATAACGAAGAAACTAATAGATTTAGATAGGAAGCAACATAAAATAAACCAAATTTTATACCTGAATACTCAGTTTGATAACCCGCTACTAATTCTTCTTCTGCTTCTGGTAAATCAAAAGGTAATCTCTCGCATTCTGCTAAGGAAGAAATTAGAAAAATAACAAACCCTATAGGTTGACGCCACAAATTCCAACCCCAAAAACCATATTTTGATTGAGCCTCAACTATATCAACGGTACTAGAACTGTTAGATAATTATAGTCGGTAATAACATCACTGTTCTCATCGCTATTACAGAACCGTACATGAGATTTTCACCTCATACGGCTCCTTGAGGGCCTTAAATAAATCTAAGGAGCGTATCGGGATTATTTATCTTGTCTTGCTATGTTTTTTTTGTAGAATACTATAAGATAAAAATATACTATAAGATAAAAATCTATCGTGTGTCCCCAAATTAACCCAATAGAATTCTGTCTGTTATAATAATAAAGAAAAAGGTTACTTCTGAATTGATCTCATCCTTTAAAAAAAATTCTTTGTTGAGTAATAACTTAATTCTTTACTAAAATACTATTTATTATAAATATCAATAACCCATTGTTTTCAATTACGAAAAAAAAATTGGCTATTCCATTAGTTCATGAATTCGGACATGAATTCTATCTCTATGAATAGGGAGATAGGAAAGAAATGCATATAGTAATGGAGATAAGAAACAATAAAAAATATCTCTTTTTTTTTTTTTTTGTAATTGGATTCTTTCCATTTTTTTTCGTTCCTATTCTTCTTTCTGAGAAAAAGGGTACTTACTCAATAAGGGATTATTTCGTTTCCGATAGTCATTTATTTAATGGGTGGATAGGCGTATACTCTGGATCGGAATCGTGGGGAGTACTGCCTGATCATTTCTACAAACTTAAAGCCCCAATTCGTATTCTTTTTATATTATGCATTTTGCAAAAATGTCCTTCTCTCTCTTTTGGTTTTGGATAATTTTGAAAATCTCCATTACTAATCCTTTGTATATCTTGGTGTTTCTAACCATCCACTCATTTTTGCTCAATCGGCTGTGTTATGGTAATACACATATGGTAGTACATAAAAATAATAGTGAAAACTCAATCCGGTTGATCTTTTGAGTCCGCTTCAAGACAGGATAACTAGTGACCCAATCTTGGGGCTCTCTTGCGCCTATATTTTTTTCTGCTTAACTCTTATACATAGAAAATGAGACTTAATATTTTGACTGCTAATTTTTATTTATATAAGCTGTTTTCTTTCACTCATATAACTATCTGATTTAGTTCATTAATCCGAATAATAAATATAAAAATGAGGATATCTATTCAATGCATTTCAACCCTTTTCTCGAAAAAAAGTGGGAGAAGTTTATGTCTCAACGAATCACACGTAGAGATATTGATAATACACATAGAGTTAATGGTATTTCATAACTAATTGATTGAGCAGCAGCTCGTAGACCACCTAAGAAGGAATATTTATTATTGGATCCATATCCTGACATAAGAAGTCCGATGGGAGCAACACTTGAAATGGCAATCCATAAAAAAACACCGATAGGTAGATCGGCTAAAACAAGGCGATAACCAAAAGGAATTACTGAATAGCTTAGTAAAATTGATATGACTGCTATCGATGGTCCCATACTGAATAAGCGAGTATCACCTCTAGATGGAAGCAGATTTTCTTTAAAAAGTAGTTTTGTACCATCTGCTAAAGCTTGAAGAACTCCCAAAGGACCAGCATATTCAGGTCCAATCCGTTGTTGTATTCCTGCGGATATTTCTCTTTCTAACCATACAATTACTAGTACGCCTATTGTGATTCCCAATACAGTAGTCAAAATAGGGACAAGTACCCATAGAATTCCATAGAATTCTTTTAAGAATTCCAATCTCGAAAAAGAATTGATATCTTGGACTTGTGATGTATCAATTATCATTTTAACGATCAACTTCTCCCATAATGATATCTATGCTACCTAGTATTGTCATAATATCAGCCAATTTCATTCTTTTAACTAACTGAGGAAGAATTTGCAAATTGATAAAACCCGGCGGGCGAATTTTCCACCTCCAAGGAAAACCACCCTGATCCCCTATCAAAAAAATGCCCAATTCTCCTTTGGGGGCTTCGACTCTCACATAAAGTTCTTGTTTCGCCAATTCAAAAGTTGGCGAAGGTTTTTTACTAATGAATCGATAGTCAAAGTCATTCCATTCCGGAGACCTTGCTCGATCAAAAGATCGTATTTCTAAATTTTCATAAGGTCCCCCTGGAATTCCTTCCAAAGCTTGTTGAATAATTTTTACGGATTCCGTCATCTCAGCAAGTCTGACTAAATAACGAGCTAATGAATCGCCTTCTTTTTGCCACTGAACTTCCCAATCAAATTCGTCATAACACTCATAACGATCAACTTTACGAAGATCCCATGGTATTCCGGAAGCTCGTAGCATTGGTCCTGATAACCCCCAATTTATGACCTCTTCTCCAGAAATAATACCTACTCCCTCAACTCGTTCTAAAAAAATAGGATTTTGTGTAATAAGTTTTTGATATTCAGCAACCGCTGTCAAAAAATAATCGCAGAAATCCAAACATTTATCTATCCATCCATGAGGTAGATCAGCCGCGACTCCCCCGATACGAAAAAAATTATGCATCATTCTCATACCGGTGGCTGCTTCGAATAGATCATATACTAATTCTCGTTCTCTGAAAATATAGAAGAAGGGAGTCTGTGCGCCAATATCCGCCATAAAAGGGCCAAGCCATAACAGATGAGAAGCTATACGACTCAACTCCAACATAATTACTCTGATATAGCTAGCTCTTTTGGGGACTTGAATATTTCCCAACTGTTCTGGACCATTTACGGTTATTGCTTCTGTAAACATAGTAGCTAAATAATCCCAACGTGTTACATAAGGTAGATATTGTATAATTGTTCGGTTTTCTGCAATTTTTTCCATCCCTCTGTGTAAATAACCCAATATTGGTTCACAGTCAATAACATCTTCACCATCCAAAGTAAGGATGAGTCGAAGAACACCGTGCATTGAGGGGTGGTGAGGTCCCATATTGACTATCATGAGGTCTTTTCTTGTAGCCGGTCCATTCATAAGTTTTTCCTCGATTCATCTTTCCATGAATTGCTGAAAATTAAAATAAGTTCATAAAAATGCAAGATCTAATAAATCAAATAATTAAAAATTACTTTTTAAATTACTGAGTTTTTGACTCCCGAATATCCAATTGATTAATTAATTCTTTATAACGCATTTTATTTTTCTTTGATAAATAAGAAAGTAATCGTTGGCGTTTTCCGAGAATTTTACGTAGACCTCTTTGAGATAAATAGTCTTTTTTGTGCAATTCCAAATGTGAAGTAAGTCTTCGTATCTTATTGGTGAAACTGACTACTTGAAATTCAACAGATCCTCCATTTTCTTTTTTTTCTTCTTGCGAAATAACTGAGCTGAATGAATTTTTTACCATAAAATTAAATCTCCTTAGCCTTCTTTTTTTTTATAAATTATTATTGATCAGTAATAATAATGTTACTCGTTTTAATTTGATATACACAATAATCTTACTTTGATTAAGAATTTCTATTCTTTTTTTTTTTAATAAAATCTAGCAATCCCTTTTTTGAAAATTTCAGATAGGTATACAAAAGTCTGGTATATTTTTGCATGCACAAAAAATATTTAGACTGCAATTTTCAATTTAAAATGAAATAAGAATATTTTCTTGATTCATTTCTAAATCTAATAGATACGTCATTAAATTCAATTAATATCATCTATCAGAATCTAAGAGAGTGCCATATGTGTATTTCTTTGTCTTCATATACCATATAAGGTACGGGCAATATAGGAAAAATGTAGCATTAACTAATTTGCAATTGTGGATACATATGGATCCTTAGCATACTAAAACGACTGCTATTATTGGTATCAAACCAATACCGATTCATACAAGCTAAATCTTCTAATCGATAATTGGGCCAAAGAAAGAACTTTAATTTTTTTAGTTGATTTTGATATCTATCAAGATGTTTGCTTGTTTTATCTAAAACTTGATCATCTGTTTTCACCTTATTTCCATTGTAAAATGCTGTATTTCTCTGGATATCATTTTTATTCCCAGAATTGAAACAAATTAGAATTCTAAACTCTCTACGACCTCTAGGGGATAAGATATTTTCCGGAACAAGCAAATCATAATAATTGCTGGTTCTATTTTCAGTCATTTTTTGAGGTATTGCAATGGATTCAGCAAAACTCCTCTTATAAGGATAGCCTTTTTCTTGATATTTTTGATTAAATTGGTACTTATTCTTATGAACTAATGAAATACCTATGGTTTGAGACATAATAAATTTTCCATCATTTTTTACAGACAGACGAATGGGTTCTATAATAAGTATTCCAGTTCTAATTAATTCTGAAAGAATCAAGCCCTTCGAAGATAGCAGAATATCCAGACTCAGGTTGCCATTTTGAATAGAGGATATATAAATTTGTTTGGGATCTAGCAGTCTAACCAGGAGACAACATATTTTGATGTTATTGAAAATTTTTTTATTTACGTATGCCGAACCATCCCATCTGCATTGAACACGAAAATATTTTTTTAGTAACAACTCAAACTCCTTGCTCATCTTTTTCGCGTATTGGTTTTGATTTATACGTTTTCTCCTATCTGCTACCGCAGAATCTTCTTGAAGATTTTTTTTGTGGTTTGAGTGAACTGAGTCAAGATCCTCTTTGGCCACAGATTCCTTTTCTGCTTTATTTCCATTTTCTAATTCAAAAGTTTTTTCCTTCGCTGATAGAAAAAGAGATCCTTTTTTCTTTTCAATGAGTTTTTTTTTTTTACTAAAAATTTCATTTCCATTCAATTTTTTTTCATTTCCATTCAAATTAAAAAGAAGTGATTTGATTGGTATCAGCCATGGATTAATCTTATATGCATTATAAAGTATCAAAAATTCTGGAAAGACCCACCCACGTTTCAAATTCGATCTGGAACCACTTAGTATTTCTTCATTCATTCTCATCCAATCAAAAAAAGTTTGTTTTTTTTTGTTGGATCGGTTGCTTTTTTTATCTTGATTAATTGTCAGATAAAACAAATGTTTCTTATTTATTTTTTTAATTAGTTGAAAATGATTAACCCCAGTTTTAGTATTTTTTTTACTGTTCGTGTCAGCCTCAATATGGATCCAGGATCGAATATCGACCTTATTTTTAATAGAAAAATGCAGCATTCTCCAATCAAAATATTTTCTATCCATAGTTTTTTCCAGATCTATAATATCATCTTCTCGTAGATAATTATTGATAAGGATATCAGTCAGTATATCAATAAATTTACATTTATCCGTGTTGTACTTATAAGAACTTTCTTGATTATTTTTTACTTCTACTGGTAATTCAACAATATATGAATCTTTATTATCTTCATAATTAATAGATTTATATGATAAACAATCATATATATATTTTTTTATTTTCTTATCTTTTTTATTCGGTAATGAGTCGTCTATTTCAAAATGATTTTGTTTTTTGTAAGCAATTAATCGGTTTTTTTCATCTGAAAAACATTGGTTAAAATCTTTATTTTTACGATCTTGCTTAACTCTATTTCGCCATTTTTGGGGGAGTAATTTTGACCATCTAATCGGATATAAATCCAAGTTATAATGACCCCTTAACCAGTTTTTCCATTGATTTCTCATTCCAGAATTTTCAAGATTATTTTGTTTTAGGTCGGAATGTAATATTTCGTGTGCTCCAACAACTTCAACAAAATAATCCTCTATTTCATTCTTAAGAAAACGAGATGTTCCGTGATATTGAAAGACAGGTCTTAACTTAGATAAATTAATAATTTGTGTTTGTGATAATTTGTAAAATAAATATGCTTGCGACAAGTATGATAAGTCCAAAAAGATCTTTCCATTCTTATTAGTAATATTGGAAAGTGACTTTTTGATAGTTGAAATAAAGTCAATTATACTTTGATTTGTTTTATCAATTCTTTCTTGATTTGATTCATTATTGAAAATGGATTTAGTAAATTTTTTTTTTATTGATTCAATAAAAAGTTGGCCATTCCTCGGCATATTAATCATACGTTGAAAACATATACATAGATATTTTTCAACAAAAAAATTTAGAAAATGATGCGATTTACGAATTAATCGTACATTTCTTTTTTTTAATATCTTTAAAATATTTTTCTGAGATTCAAATATTTTATCATCATAACTTATTTTGTTAGGACTAATTTCTGTATTTAGCAACTCTTGTTTCGTGTCTTTTCTAATTTTTTCAATTTTTTTTAGTATGGTGTTTGTTCTATCAGTCAAATCTTTCATTTTTTTTTCTCTCAATGAAAAATTTGTCCAATCCATAGAACTAATTACAATGGACGAGTCTTGGATCATTCGATTACTTATTATCGAATTTTTTTCGTTTTTAGCTTGATTCAACTTGTATATTTCTTTCAATTGAAATAATGGAATTGGGGTTCTTTGTAAAAGTGCTTTTATTCCTTCTTTTATCTTTATAAATAAAATGTTTTCGGTGACCTCTTTTTTTTTTTCTTTTGAAAAATTTATAATTTCTTTGAAAATTTTTATAAACAACTTTGTTCTTAAAAGTCTTCCAATACACATCTTTGTCCAGTTTTTTAAATTTTTTGCTCTTTCGGTTATTAACTCGGGTTCAA
>NW_026124260.1:0-17500 GCF_025177605.1 Cucumis melo
TTCATAGAGAACCTCAAAGTGGCTCTATTTCATTATATTCCATCCATATCCCAATTCCATTCATTTAATATCCCTGTTGTGTCATTGAGATAAGAGATGTCGTTTCTAGTCTATCTGTTTCTATTTCTATATATATGGAAAGTTAAAAAATCATCATATAATAATAATCCAGAAATTGCAATAGAAAAGAAAAAGGGAGGTTTGTGATGATTTTAAAATCTTTTATACTAGGTAATCTAGTATCCTTATGCATGAAGATAATCAATTCGGTCGTTGTGGTCGGACTCTATTATGGATTTCTGACCACATTCTCCATAGGGCCCTCTTATCTCTTCCTTCTCCGAGCTCGGGTTATGGAAGAAGGAACCGAGAAGAAAGTATCAGCAACAACAGGTTTTATTACGGGACAGCTCATGATGTTCATATCGATCTATTATGCGCCTCTGCATCTAGCATTGGGTAGACCTCATACAATAACTGTCCTAGCTCTACCGTATCTTTTGTTTTATTTCTTCTGGAACAATCACAAACACTTTTTTGATTATGGATCTACTACCAGAAACTCAATGCGTAATCTTAGCATTCAATGTGTATTCCTGAATCATCTCATTTTTCAATTATTCAACCATTTCATTTTACCAAGTTCAATGTTAGTCAGATTAGTCAACATTTCTATGTTTCGATGCAACAACAAGATGTTATTTGTAACAAGTAGTTTTGTTGGTTGGTTAATTGGTCACATTTTATTCATGAAATGGGTTGGATTGATATTAGTCTGGATACAGCAAAATAATTCTATTAGATCTAATGTACTTATTAGATCTAATAAGTACATTAGATCTAATAAGTACCTTGTGTCAGAATTGAGAAATTCTATGGCTCAAATCTTTAGTATTCTCTTATTTATTACCTGTCTCTACTATTTAGGCAGAATACCGTCACCCATTCTTACTAAGAAACTGAAAGAAACCTCAGAAACGGAGAAAAGGGGGGAAAGCGAGGAAGAAACAGATGTAGAAATAGAAACCACTTCCGAAACGAAGGGGACTAAACAGGAACAAGAGGGATCCACCGAAGAAGATACTTCTCCTTCCCTTTTTTCGGAAGAAAAGGAGGATCCGGACAAAATCGATGAAACGGAAGAGATCCGAGTGAATGGAAAGGGAAAAAACAAAGGATGAA
Source organism: Cucumis melo (assembly GCF_025177605.1). NCBI lineage: Eukaryota > Viridiplantae > Streptophyta > Magnoliopsida > Cucurbitales > Cucurbitaceae > Cucumis > Cucumis melo. Next base: position 1,183 of record NW_026124260.1, read on the forward strand.
TTCCACTTTAAAAGGACACGCTATCAAAATATAAAAAGACCTGTTTATGAAACTTCTTACCCTCCGGATGGAAATAAAGAAAATTCGAAGTTAGAAATAGATAAAAAAGAAAAATCTCTCTTCTGGTTTGAAAAACCTCTTGTGACTATCCTTTTCGACTATAAACGATGGAATCGTCCAGTTCGATATATAAAAAATGATAAATTTGAAAATGCTGTTAGAAACGAAATGTCACAATATTTTTTTTATACATGTGAAAGTGACGGAAAAGACAGAATAGTTTTTACACATCCACCTAGTATAGCAACTTTTTTAGAAATGATAAAAAAAAAGATATCTTTGTTGACAACAAAAAAACTTTATTATTATCAATTCGATAATCCTTGGAATTCTCTCAATGAAAAAAAAAAAATAAATTTTCAAAAAATAGTTATAACTAGAATTCGACTTCTCGATCACGGATCCCTTACTTTAGTTGGGGATGTACTGCAAAAAAGGACTCAATTATGTAATGATAAAACTAAAAAAGACTATTTACCAAAAATATATGATCCGTTGTTGAGTGGTCCTTACCGGAGACGAATCAATTTAGTTTTATTATTCTCAATGCTAAATAAAAGTTCTAGAAAAAATGATAGTGAGAAAAAGAAAATTTGGATAAATAAGATTCATGTTATTTTTTTAATACTAATTACCCACAAATTGAAGATAAAATTGAGTCAGAAGATCGAAGAAAATCTTTCAACTTTTTCTTCGATGGAGCTAAAGAAAGTGGTGAAAACTCGATTGCAATAAAAGAAATAAGTAAAAAAGTTCCTCGCTGGTCATACAAATTAATCACGGAGACAGACCAACTGATCCAAGAAAACGACGAAGATATGCCGGAAGATCATCAAATTCGTTCAAGAAGAGCCAAAAATGTCATACTTTTTAATGATAGGAATAAGCTTACTGATCGGCAAAAGGCGAACGAAAAAATTAGAAATATTCCTACTAATACTAATATCAACTATACTGATGAGTCTGAGGACTCAGATCAAATTTCTCTGATACGCTATTCCTACCAATCGGATTTTCGTCGAGAGCTAATCAAAGGCTCTATGCGTGCTCAACGACGTAAAACATTTATTGGGAAACTGTTTCAAAAACGTGTACATTCTTTTCTTTTTTTTGACAGAGTAGCCAAATCTCGTTTTTTTGATATTCCTGGTCTAATGAAAAAACTTTTTAGACCTTGGATATGGACAAACACAGAATTGACTATTTCGAATAATAGAGAAGAAACGAGAAGCGAAAAATATGCAAAAAAGTAGAAAGTTGTTGAAAAGCACCTTAGAAGAAAGACGTATAGAAATAGGAGAACTCTGGGATAGCATTCGATTTGCTCAAGTAATAAGAGGTTCTTTGTTAATAACTCAATCAATTATTAGAAAATATATTGTCTTACCCTCATTGATAATAGCTAAAAACCTTACCCGTATGCTATTATTTGCAGTTCCTGACTGGTATGAGGATTTTCAAAATTGGAATAAAGAAATTCATATAAAGTGCACATATAATGGTATTCCATTATCAGAAAACGAATTTCCAAAAAATTGGTTAACAGACGGTATTCAAATAAAGATCTTATTTCCTTTTCGTCTGAAACCGTGGCCCAAATCTAGGTTAGAATCCCCTGATTCAATAAAAAAGAAAAGGGATTTTTCTTTTTTAACAATTTTGGGAATGGAAACTGACCTTCCTTTTGGTACTGGCACAAGAAACCTTTCGTTTTTTGAACCCGAGTTAATAACCGAAAGAGCAAAAAATTTAAAAAACTGGACAAAGATGTGTATTGGAAGACTTTTAAGAACAAAGTTGTTTATAAAAATTTTCAAAGAAATTATAAATTTTTCAAAAGAAAAAAAAAAAGAGGTCACCGAAAACATTTTATTTATAAAGATAAAAGAAGGAATAAAAGCACTTTTACAAAGAACCCCAATTCCATTATTTCAATTGAAAGAAATATACAAGTTGAATCAAGCTAAAAACGAAAAAAATTCGATAATAAGTAATCGAATGATCCAAGACTCGTCCATTGTAATTAGTTCTATGGATTGGACAAATTTTTCATTGAGAGAAAAAAAAATGAAAGATTTGACTGATAGAACAAACACCATACTAAAAAAAATTGAAAAAATTAGAAAAGACACGAAACAAGAGTTGCTAAATACAGAAATTAGTCCTAACAAAATAAGTTATGATGATAAAATATTTGAATCTCAGAAAAATATTTTAAAGATATTAAAAAAAAGAAATGTACGATTAATTCGTAAATCGCATCATTTTCTAAATTTTTTTGTTGAAAAATATCTATGTATATGTTTTCAACGTATGATTAATATGCCGAGGAATGGCCAACTTTTTATTGAATCAATAAAAAAAAAATTTACTAAATCCATTTTCAATAATGAATCAAATCAAGAAAGAATTGATAAAACAAATCAAAGTATAATTGACTTTATTTCAACTATCAAAAAGTCACTTTCCAATATTACTAATAAGAATGGAAAGATCTTTTTGGACTTATCATACTTGTCGCAAGCATATTTATTTTACAAATTATCACAAACACAAATTATTAATTTATCTAAGTTAAGACCTGTCTTTCAATATCGGAACATCTCGTTTTCTTAAGAATGAAATAGAGGATTATTTTGTTGAAGTTGTTGGAGCACACGAAATATTACATTCCGACCTAAAACAAAATAATCTTGAAAATTCTGGAATGAGAAATCAATGGAAAAACTGGTTAAGGGGTCATTATAACTTGGATTTATATCCGATTAGATGGTCAAAATTACTCCCCCAAAAATGGCGAAATAGAGTTAAGCAAGATCGTAAAAATAAAGATTTTAACCAATGTTTTTCAGATGAAAAAAAACCGATTAATTGCTTACAAAAAACAAAATCATTTTGAAATAGACGACTCATTACCGAATAAAAAAGATAAGAAAATAAAAAAATATATATATGATTGTTTATCATATAAATCTATTAATTATGAAGATAATAAAGATTCATATATTGTTGAATTACCAGTAGAAGTAAAAAATAATCAAGAAAGTTCTTATAAGTACAACACGGATAAATGTAAATTTATTGATATACTGACTGATATCCTTATCAATAATTATCTACGAGAAGATGATATTATAGATCTGGAAAAAACTATGGATAGAAAATATTTTGATTGGAGAATGCTGCATTTTTCTATTAAAAATAAGGTCGATATTCGATCCTGGATCCATATTGAGGCTGACACGAACAGTAAAAAAAATACTAAAACTGGGGTTAATCATTTTCAACTAATTAAAAAAATAAATAAGAAACATTTGTTTTATCTGACAATTAATCAAGATAAAAAAAGCAACCGATCCAACAAAAAAAAAACAAACTTTTTTTGATTGGATGAGAATGAATGAAGAAATACTAAGTGGTTCCAGATCGAATTTGAAACGTGGGTGGGTCTTTCCAGAATTTTTGATACTTTATAATGCATATAAGATTAATCCATGGCTGATACCAATCAAATCACTTCTTTTTAATTTGAATGGAAATGAAAAAAAATTGAATGGAAATGAAATTTTTAGTAAAAAAAAAAAAACTCATTGAAAAGAAAAAAGGATCTCTTTTTCTATCAGCGAAGGAAAAAACTTTTGAATTAGAAAATGGAAATAAAGCAGAAAAGGAATCTGTGGCCAAAGAGGATCTTGACTCAGTTCACTCAAACCACAAAAAAAATCTTCAAGAAGATTCTGCGGTAGCAGATAGGAGAAAACGTATAAATCAAAACCAATACGCGAAAAAGATGAGCAAGGAGTTTGAGTTGTTACTAAAAAAATATTTTCGTGTTCAATGCAGATGGGATGGTTCGGCATACGTAAATAAAAAAATTTTCAATAACATCAAAATATGTTGTCTCCTGGTTAGACTGCTAGATCCCAAACAAATTTATATATCCTCTATTCAAAATGGCAACCTGAGTCTGGATATTCTGCTATCTTCGAAGGGCTTGATTCTTTCAGAATTAATTAGAACTGGAATACTTATTATAGAACCCATTCGTCTGTCTGTAAAAAATGATGGAAAATTTATTATGTCTCAAACCATAGGTATTTCATTAGTTCATAAGAATAAGTACCAATTTAATCAAAAATATCAAGAAAAAGGCTATCCTTATAAGAGGAGTTTTGCTGAATCCATTGCAATACCTCAAAAAATGACTGAAAATAGAACCAGCAATTATTATGATTTGCTTGTTCCGGAAAATATCTTATCCCCTAGAGGTCGTAGAGAGTTTAGAATTCTAATTTGTTTCAATTCTGGGAATAAAAATGATATCCAGAGAAATACAGCATTTTACAATGGAAATAAGGTGAAAACAGATGATCAAGTTTTAGATAAAACAAGCAAACATCTTGATAGATATCAAAATCAACTAAAAAAATTAAAGTTCTTTCTTTGGCCCAATTATCGATTAGAAGATTTAGCTTGTATGAATCGGTATTGGTTTGATACCAATAATAGCAGTCGTTTTAGTATGCTAAGGATCCATATGTATCCACAATTGCAAATTAGTTAATGCTACATTTTTCCTATATTGCCCGTACCTTATATGGTATATGAAGACAAAGAAATACACATATGGCACTCTCTTAGATTCTGATAGATGATATTAATTGAATTTAATGACGTATCTATTAGATTTAGAAATGAATCAAGAAAATATTCTTATTTCATTTTAAATTGAAAATTGCAGTCTAAATATTTTTTGTGCATGCAAAAATATACCAGACTTTTGTATACCTATCTGAAATTTTCAAAAAAGGGATTGCTAGATTTTATTAAAAAAAAAAAGAATAGAAATTCTTAATCAAAGTAAGATTATTGTGTATATCAAATTAAAACGAGTAACATTATTATTACTGATCAATAATAATTTATAAAAAAAAAGAAGGCTAAGGAGATTTAATTTTATGGTAAAAAATTCATTCAGCTCAGTTATTTCGCAAGAAGAAAAAAAAGAAAATGGAGGATCTGTTGAATTTCAAGTAGTCAGTTTCACCAATAAGATACGAAGACTTACTTCACATTTGGAATTGCACAAAAAAGACTATTTATCTCAAAGAGGTCTACGTAAAATTCTCGGAAAACGCCAACGATTACTTTCTTATTTATCAAAGAAAAATAAAATGCGTTATAAAGAATTAATTAATCAATTGGATATTCGGGAGTCAAAAACTCAGTAATTTAAAAAGTAATTTTTAATTATTTGATTTATTAGATCTTGCATTTTTATGAACTTATTTTAATTTTCAGCAATTCATGGAAAGATGAATCGAGGAAAAACTTATGAATGGACCGGCTACAAGAAAAGACCTCATGATAGTCAATATGGGACCTCACCACCCCTCAATGCACGGTGTTCTTCGACTCATCCTTACTTTGGATGGTGAAGATGTTATTGACTGTGAACCAATATTGGGTTATTTACACAGAGGGATGGAAAAAAATTGCAGAAAACCGAACAATTATACAATATCTACCTTATGTAACACGTTGGGATTATTTAGCTACTATGTTTACAGAAGCAATAACCGTAAATGGTCCAGAACAGTTGGGAAATATTCAAGTCCCCAAAAGAGCTAGCTATATCAGAGTAATTATGTTGGAGTTGAGTCGTATAGCTTCTCATCTGTTATGGCTTGGCCCTTTTATGGCGGATATTGGCGCACAGACTCCCTTCTTCTATATTTTCAGAGAACGAGAATTAGTATATGATCTATTAAGCAGCCACCGGTATGAGAATGATGCATAATTTTTTTCGTATCGGGGGAGTCGCGGCTGATCTACCTCATGGATGGATAGATAAATGTTTGGATTTCTGCGATTATTTTTTGACAGCGGTTGCTGAATATCAAAAACTTATTACACAAAAATCCTATTTTTTTTAGAACGAGTTGAGGGAGTAGGTATTATTTCTGGAGAAGAGGTCATAAATTGGGGGTTATCAGGACCAATGCTACGAGCTTCCGGAATACCATGGGATCTTCGTAAAGTTGATCGTTATGAGTGTTATGACGAATTTGATTGGGAAGTTCAGTGGCAAAAAGAAGGCGATTCATTAGCTCGTTATTTAGTCAGACTTGCTGAGATGACGGAATCCGTAAAAATTATTCAACAAGCTTTGGAAGGAATTCCAGGGGGACCTTATGAAAATTTAGAAATACGATCTTTTGATCGAGCAAGGTCTCCGGAATGGAATGACTTTGACTATCGATTCATTAGTAAAAAACCTTCGCCAACTTTTGAATTGGCGAAACAAGAACTTTATGTGAGAGTCGAAGCCCCCAAAGGAGAATTGGGCATTTTTTTGATAGGGGATCAGGGTGGTTTTCCTTGGAGGTGGAAAATTCGCCCGCCGGGTTTTATCAATTTGCAAATTCTTCCTCAGTTAGTTAAAAGAATGAAATTGGCTGATATTATGACAATACTAGGTAGCATAGATATCATTATGGGAGAAGTTGATCGTTAAAATGATAATTGATACATCACAAGTCCAAGATATCAATTCTTTTTCGAGATTGGAATTCTTAAAAGAATTCTATGGAATTCTATGGGTACTTGTCCCTATTTTGACTACTGTATTGGGAATCACAATAGGCGTACTAGTAATTGTATGGTTAGAAAGAGAAATATCCGCAGGAATACAACAACGGATTGGACCTGAATATGCTGGTCCTTTGGGAGTTCTTCAAGCTTTAGCAGATGGTACAAAACTACTTTTTAAAGAAAATCTGCTTCCATCTAGAGGTGATACTCGCTTATTCAGTATGGGACCATCGATAGCAGTCATATCAATTTTACTAAGCTATTCAGTAATTCCTTTTGGTTATCGCCTTGTTTTAGCCGATCTACCTATCGGTGTTTTTTTATGGATTGCCATTTCAAGTGTTGCTCCCATCGGACTTCTTATGTCAGGATATGGATCCAATAATAAATATTCCTTCTTAGGTGGTCTACGAGCTGCTGCTCAATCAATTAGTTATGAAATACCATTAACTCTATGTGTATTATCAATATCTCTACGTGTGATTCGTTGAGACATAAACTTCTCCCACTTTTTTTCGAGAAAAGGGTTGAAATGCATTGAATAGATATCCTCATTTTTATATTTATTATTCGGATTAATGAACTAAATCAGATAGTTATATGAGTGAAAGAAAACAGCTTATATAAATAAAAATTAGCAGTCAAAATATTAAGTCTCATTTTCTATGTATAAGAGTTAAGCAGAAAAAAATATAGGCGCAAGAGAGCCCCAAGATTGGGTCACTAGTTATCCTGTCTTGAAGCGGACTCAAAAGATCAACCGGATTGAGTTTTCACTATTATTTTTATGTACTACCATATGTGTATTACCATAACACAGCCGATTGAGCAAAAATGAGTGGATGGTTAGAAACACCAAGATATACAAAGGATTAGTAATGGAGATTTTCAAAATTATCCAAAACCAAAAGAGAGAGAAGGACATTTTTGCAAAATGCATAATATAAAAAGAATACGAATTGGGGCTTTAAGTTTGTAGAAATGATCAGGCAGTACTCCCCACGATTCCGATCCAGAGTATACGCCTATCCACCCATTAAATAAATGACTATCGGAAACGAAATAATCCCTTATTGAGTAAGTACCCTTTTTCTCAGAAAGAAGAATAGGAACGAAAAAAAATGGAAAGAATCCAATTACAAAAAAAAAAAAAAAAGAGATATTTTTTATTGTTTCTTATCTCCATTACTATATGCATTTCTTTCCTATCTCCCTATTCATAGAGATAGAATTCATGTCCGAATTCATGAACTAATGGAATAGCCAATTTTTTTTTCGTAATTGAAAACAATGGGTTATTGATATTTATAATAAATAGTATTTTAGTAAAGAATTAAGTTATTACTCAACAAAGAATTTTTTTTAAAGGATGAGATCAATTCAGAAGTAACCTTTTTCTTTATTATTATAACAGACAGAATTCTATTGGGTTAATTTGGGGACACACGATAGATTTTTATCTTATAGTATATTTTTATCTTATAGTATTCTACAAAAAAAACATAGCAAGACAAGATAAATAATCCCGATACGCTCCTTAGATTTATTTAAGGCCCTCAAGGAGCCGTATGAGGTGAAAATCTCATGTACGGTTCTGTAATAGCGATGAGAACAGTGATGTTATTACCGACTATAATTATCTAACAGTTCTAGTACCGTTGATATAGTTGAGGCTCAATCAAAATATGGTTTTTGGGGTTGGAATTTGTGGCGTCAACCTATATGTTATTTTTCTAATTTCTTCCTTAGCAGAATGCGAGAGATTACCTTTTGATTTACCAGAAGCAGAAGAAGAATTAGTAGCGGGTTATCAAACTGAGTATTCAGGTATAAAATTTGGTTTATTTTATGTTGCTTCCTATCTAAATCTATTAGTTTCTTCGTTATTTGTAACTGTTCTTTACTTGGGTGGTTGGGATATCTCTATTCCATACATATTAGGTTATGAACTATTTGAAATAAATAAAGTGTATGAAGTCTTTGGAATGACAATTAGTATCTTTATTACATTAGCGAAAACTTATTTGTTCTTGTTCATTTCTATAGCAACAAGATGGACTTTACCCCGACTAAGAATAGATCAACTATTAAATCTTGGATGGAAATTTCTTTTACCTATATCTCTCGGTAATCTATTATTAACAACATCTTTTCAACTCTTTTCATTGTAAAGGAATACCATATTCTATATTCACGACTTGCTCAAACAAGAGAAAGAAACAAACATAAAATTCTTTAGAGATATTATAATATGTTCCCTATGGTAACTGGGTTCATGAATTATGGTCAACAAACAGTACGAGCTGCAAGGTACATTGGTCAGGGTTTCATGATTACTTTATCCCATGCAAATCGTTTGCCTGTAACTATTCAATATCCTTACGAAAAATTAATAGCATCGGAGCGTTTCCGTGGTCGAATCCATTTTGAATTCGATAAATGCATTGCTTGTGAAGTATGTGTTCGTGTATGTCCTATAGATCTCCCCGTTGTTGATTGGAAATTGGAAACGGATATTCGAAAGAAACGATTGCTTAATTACAGTATTGATTTCGGGATCTGTATATTTTGTGGTAACTGCGTTGAATATTGTCCAACAAATTGTTTATCAATGACTGAAGAATATGAACTTTCTACTTATGATCGTCACGAATTGAATTATAATCAAATTTCTTTGGGTCGTTTACCAATGTCAGTAGTTGATGATTATACAATTAGAACAATTTTGAATTCGAATTCGCCTCAAATTGAAGTCTAAAATAAGTCAATCTGTTGATTAAAGAGTAATTTACAATTACTAAGGTTCTGTTTTGATCTAAAGACATGAGGTTTCTTTCGTTTTGTTTGTTTGGTCACTACCTACAAATCCAAACTATTGATTCATGAGAATTGTAGCTTAATTTAGATTGAAACTATATATTTCGAAATATATAGTTTCAATCTACTTTACTCTTTCAGATCAAGACTAAGATTAATAGAATAACTGTACCTACATTAATTCACACCCCTTAATATTTAATTAGGAATTGATTATACATTTTTTTTTCCTGGTCAGATCAATAAGGTCATGAAAAACATTTAGATTTATTTATCTCTTTTTTTTACTACATATAATGGATTTGCCTGGACCGATACATGATTTTCTTGTAGTCTTGTTGGGATCAGGTCTTATATTAGGAAGTATGGGAGTACTATTATTTAACAACTCCATTTATTCTGCTTTTTCGTTGGGACTGGTTCTTGTTTCTATATCCTTATTCTATATTCTAGCAAACGCCCAGTTTGTAGCTGCTGCGCAACTCCTTATTTACGTGGGAGCTATAAATGTTTTAATCATATTTGCTGTGATGTTCATGAAGGGTTCAGAATATTCCAAAGATTTTAATCTTTGGACCGTTGGGAATGGAGTTACTTTTCTGGTTTGTACAAGTATTTTTGTTTCACTAATGACTACTATTGTAGATACGTCATGGTATGGGATTATTTGGACTACAAGATCAAATCAGATTCTAGAGCAAGATTTAATAAGTAATAGTCAACAAATTGGAATTTATTTATCAACATATTTTTTTCTTCCATTTGAACTCATTTCGATCATTCTTTTAGCTGCTTTGATCGGCGCAATTTCCGTGGCTCGCCAGTAATAAATCTTTAGTTAGAAATAGCATAATTTAAACTTTGTTGTATGTTATCACACACATTCCCCTTCAATTCTATTTGAAGATTTTTTGGTCTAAACTCAAAATTCTTTTATTCGATCGATTACGAATATATTCTCTTGTTCTGTACTTTTTTTTTGTCAATTGAATTGAATCTATTACATTTTTGTTCATATTGAAATGAATCGGAATTGATAAGGAGTTGGTCAATCATGCTCGAACATGTACTTATTATAAGTGCCTATTTATTTTCTATCGGTATCTATGGATTGATCACAAGCCGAAATATGGTTAGGGCCCTTATGTGTCTTGAGCTTATACTGAATGCAGTTAATATGAATTTCGTAACATTTTCTGATTTTTTTGATAGTCGCCAATTAAAAGGGAATATTTTCTCAATTTTTGTTATAGCTATTGCAGCCGCTGAAGCAGCTATTGGCCCAGCTATTCTTTCGTCAATTTATCGTAACAGAAAATCCACTCGTATCAATCAATCGAATTTGTTGAATAAGTAATATTTATTTATGAGATAAATTATGATATTCATCAAGTAAAATTATATGTATCATACGTAATCCATGATAATGTTTGCGAAAACGTAAAAAATCAAAGTATCTTGGCCCTATCGCATGAGTTAATCTGAAAGTAGATTGATTATCAAAATTCTGATAAATTATTGACTCATCTGGTATCTAAATATATAATTCATTTACAAATTTACTCGATCGAAAATTTATAGTCTTAAAAAAAAATTATAGATCCAATGTCACATTCAGTAAAGATTTATGATACATGTATAGGGTGTACTCAATGTGTCCGAGCTTGCCCCACAGATGTATTAGAAATGATACCTTGGGGCGGATGTAAAGCTAAGCAAATAGCTTCGGCTCCACGAACGGAAGACTGTGTTGGTTGTAAGAGATGTGAATCTGCCTGTCCGACAGATTTTTTGAGTGTTCGCGTTTATTTATGGCATGAAACAACTCGAAGCATGGGTCTAGCTTATTGATACGTTCTCTAAAAGCCCCCTTGAATACATTTGATTTCTTTTTTACCGACAAAAACTCGTGCTCGAAAATAAATATACATATATATATTTTTTTTTATTTTATTTTCGAACATGGGTTTTTTTAGTCCAAGTGTATCTTGTTTTTACTACGAATTATTTTCCTTGGTTAACAACAGTTGTAGTTTTTCCAATATTTGCGGGTTTATTACTTTTCTTTTTCCCTCATAGAGGAAATAAAGTAATGAGATGGTATACTATATGTATCTGTGTACTCGAGCTGCTTCTAACAACCTATGCGTTTTGTTATCATTTCGAATTAGACGATCCATTAATCCAATTGATGGAGGATTATAAATGGATCCCTTTTTTGGATTTTTACTGGAGATTGGGAATCGATGGACTTTCCATAGGACCCATTTTACTGACGGGGTTTATCACCACTTTAGCTACTTTAGCGGCTTGGCCAGTTACTCGAGATTCCCGATTATTCCATTTTCTAATGTTAGCAATGTATAGTGGTCAAATAGGATCATTTTCTGCTCGAGACCTCTTACTCTTTTTTATCATGTGGGAGTTAGAATTAATTCCCGTTTATCTACTTCTATCGATGTGGGGCGGAAAGAAACGGTTGTATTCAGCTACAAAGTTTATTTTGTACACTGCGGGAGGTTCCATTTTTTTGTTAATGGGAGTTCTGGGTATCGGTTTATATGGTTCTAATGAACCAACTTTAAATTTTGAAACATCAGCTAATCAATCGTATCCTATAGCACTAGAAATACTATTCTATATCGGATTTCTTATTGCTTTTGCTGTCAAATCACCGATTATACCCTTACATACATGGTTACCAGATACCCACGGAGAGGCACATTACAGTACTTGTATGCTTCTAGCCGGAATCTTATTAAAAATGGGAGCATATGGATTGGTTCGGATCAATATGGAATTATTACCCCACGCCCATTCTATCTTTTCACCCTGGTTGATCATATTAGGCATAATTCAAATAATCTATGCAGCTTCAACATCTTCGGGTCAACGCAATTTAAAAAAAAGAATAGCTTATTCCTCCGTCTCTCATATGGGTTTCATAATTATAGGAATTGGTTCTATAAGCGATACGGGACTGAATGGAGCTATTTTACAAATAATCTCTCATGGATTTATTGGCGCTGCACTTTTTTTCTTGGCAGGAACAAGTTATGATAGAATACGTCTGGTTTATCTCGATGAAATGGGAGGACTGGCTATCCCAATTCCAAAAATATTTATGACTTTCAGTATCTTATCGATGGCTTCCCTTGCATTGCCTGGTATGAGCGGTTTTGTTGCAGAATTAATAGTCTTTTTTGGAATAATTACTAGCCAAAAATATCTTTTAATGGCAAAAATAGTAATTACTTTGGTAATGGCAATTGGAATTATATTAACTCCCATTTATTTATTATCTATGTTACGCCAGATGTTCTATGGATACAAGCTTTTTAATGCTAAAAATTCTTATTTTTTTGATTCGGGACCACGAGAGTTGTTTGTTGCGATCTCTATCCTTATACCTGTCATAGGTATTGGTATTTATCCAGATTTTGTTTTCTCACTATCAGTTGACAAGGTCGAAGCTATTTTATCTAATTATTTTGCTAGATAGTTTTCATAAAAAAATGAAACAGCAATACTATAATAATTTTTTTTAATCATTCGTTGCACAATAAAAAAAAAGAAGTCTTTTTTCTTAAGTTAAATAAAAAAATGAATTGGACTTCCTCATACATTTGGCTTTTGTGAGAACCATTTGAATCAAGTAATGTAGTGATTCAAAGGGTTCTCGATGTCTTACACACAATTTTCTTATCTATACCCCTCCATGTTTGTGTTCGTCAGGCCCTTTCTTGAATGAATTCAATTAGATGTTAATGTAAATGAACCATAACTATGTAGCCCTATCCCTAATAGATTGACCCCAAAATAGCATATCCAAATTATAAGAAAACCCATAGAGGCCACAATTGCGGAATTTACACCTTCAAAATTTTTATTTGTTCGCGTATGTAAATAAATTGCAAATATCGTCCAAGTAATAAATGCCCAAGTTTCCTTTGGGTCCCAATTCCAATACGATCCCCATGTCTCATTAGCCCATACTGCCCCTGAAAGAATACCTATGCTTAAAAAGATAAACCCTAGACTAATAATACGATAACTCCAATGATCTAATTGTTGAATCAGTTGAGACTTATAATAATTCTTCGAAGAAAAAAAGGAAGTGTTTCTTACAAAATAGTTCCCTTCGTTGATGTATTGGATCTCATCAAAGGAAAATAACGCATTTAATAAATTATTGTTTTTACCAAAAATTCTTATAGCTTTTTGAAATGTAATCACTATAAGAGCTACTGAAAATAATGATCCACATAAAAGAGCTGCATAACCTAATACCATCATACTTACGTGCATCATTAACCAATGAGATTGGAGAGCGGGAACTAATAGTGGGGATTGATGCATTTCAGTTAAAAAACCTGAAGTAGCAAAACCTTGTGTAAAAATAGTACTTGGCGCGGTTATTGCGCTTACACTTAAATGGTTTTTATATTTTTTTAAATAAGCAAATAGATGAATAATGGATAAAGCCCATGAAAGAAATAGTAATGATTCATATAAATCACTTAATGGTAAATGCCTCAAATAAATCCAACGAGTAACTAATAATCCTGTTATACAGAAAAAAGTAACTATCATGCCCTTTTCTGACGAAACATAGAGTCCTACGGTTTCATTGATTAATAAGGTTATTAACTGAATTGTAATGACAATTGAAATGACCGAAAAAAGATATATGAGTTAATATATGCTCGAAAGTTAAAAATATCATAAAAAAATAAATTTAAAGGTCCCGCAATTCAATTATTTGAATTAATATCTGGGACTTGAATTATTAATTCTATTATAGAACTTTTTTTTATAAAAAAAAAATGGCATGCCGCCACTCGGACTCGAACCGAGATGCTCTAGCACTGCTTCCTAAGAGCAGCGTGTCTACCGATTTCACCATAGCGGCTTTCTCGAAATCATAATAACCTATTATTATTCAATCGTCGAGATTGAAAAAAATAGAATGAATTTGCAATTAAATGGAATATTTTTTACAAAATATTTATCGTGGATAAAAAACTCTTTATCTTTAAATGATAATTTCATTAAAGGGAAAAAAATAGGAGATTTGAGCGTTTCCAATAAAAATCTTATCCGATTTCATTTATTTCAATAAGAATTTAAGGTGTCAATTTTCTTCATTTAATAATAGTTTTATTTTTTTAATAATAGTTTTATTTTATAGGATTTTGCAAACCAATTTCATTATGTATTCGGCGAGATATATTCTATATCTATAATAGTAATAATGATTTCGAGAAAAGAAATAAGGTAAGGGTTCATAGAATTCAAAAAGAAGGTTTTAACTTAATCAACTAATGTCATCGTTTCAATGTCTTATTAAATTTTTAATAAAGAGTTTCAGTTTACTATTTGCTCTTCTATATTTCGATATTATATATAATATCGAAAATAGATAATAAAATCAAAAATCAACAAAAACTTTTTGGTTTAGTGGGGCGATGGGGATTCATATTTTCCCCATCTCGAAAATGATAAAACAAAGATATGAAAAAGAAAGGTCAACCTTTTTTATTCTTTGAACAAAAAAGTACCATTTTCCATTTTTTAATTGAGTAAACAAACGATTTATTATTTTTTTTTTACATAGCCTACAAAAAGGAAAAAGAATTTCATATTTATCCGCTCAAAACATTAGGAAAATTACACTAATTGCTTTGATAAAAAAAAATTTATATTTAATATATAAAAAATATATATATAAAATATAAAAATTATAAACGAACTTTTACTAGGCTGTTTTTTGAGTCAAACCAATTCAGATTATTCCAATCTTTCAGTATTTATTTGATTTGTCCCCCAAAAAACTTTGGGAATTACCCGTTGAAAGAGATTTTGCTAGCGAAAAAGCTTTCAACGCTGCCCGACGCCCTTTGCTTTTCCAAATATTTTTCCGAATCCGTTTTTTTTGATATAGAAGTGCGCTTTTTTGGAACTGCCATTACAAAATTATAATTGATTATTCATTACTATAGTTGGATGTGAAAGACATCTATTGTTCAAAATGAATTGTTCTTTACTATTTATTATCCATTTATTATTGAAATTATAGTATACTCCTAATATAGCTATCGAAAATTCGAAATTATTAGATTAGAAACAAAGAAAAAACAATATATATAATGTTATTTTGTCAAAAAAAAATTGTTTAATGATTCGTAGAATTTAATACAAAGAAGTCTTATTTTACTGGATCAACTTGTAGACTGTCTTTTATGATTGATACCAAAATAAAATAGTGTTTTTGGTCTAATTATTCTTTCTTGCTCTAGAGCGGGGAATTTTTGTAATGCATACTAAATAATAAAGAAAATTTGCAGTTTCTATATTGTCAAAAAATTTTACTTAAAAGTAATGGGTGTGTTCATTAATAGTTTCAATGGATCATCTCATCTTATTTGAACAATTGTAACTTCGTGACTTGAAATATTTGAAGTATTTGGCAAAAAATTAAGAATAGAAAAATAAAATTCTATTTCCGTTTTGGATATTTAAATTTGTTATTAACTGATCCTTTTGAAAAGAGATAAGAGCTGGTGAATCAGAAAAATTAATTAGGAATTTAATATACTTTTTTATGGAATATACATATCAATATTCATGGATCATACCGTTCATCTCACTTCCAATTCCTATCTTAATAGGAGTGGGCCTTCTACTTTTTCCGACGGCAACCAAAAACCTTCGACGTATGTGGTCTTTTCCGAGTATTTTATTGTTAAGTATAGTTATGATTTTTGCAGTTTATCTGTCTATTGATCAAATAAATACTAGTTATATATCTATCAATATGTATGGTCTTGGACTATCAATAATGATT
>NW_026124261.1:5000-12500 GCF_025177605.1 Cucumis melo
TATATAGATCCTTTCTGGTTGTGACCACACATAAAAATGACATTGCCATAAATTGACAAAGTAATATTTCCACTTATTAATAAGAAGTGGCGTATCTTTTGAAACCAGAATAGATTTTGCTTGATATCTAACATAATGTATCAAAGGATCCTTGAAGATCCGTAAGATAGCCGAAAAATAATTAGCAAACACTTTGACAAGATGTTCGATTTTTCCATAGAAATATATTCGCTCAAAAAAGCCCCTATAAGAAGTTAATCGTATATGAGAAGATTGGTTACGTAGAAAAAGGAAAATGGATTCGTATTCACATACATAAGAATTGTATAGGAACAAGACTAATCTTCGATTTCTTTTTGAAAAAAAAGAAATCAATTTTTTTGAAGTACTAAGACTATTCAAATTACAATACTCGTGAAAAAAGAACCGTAATAAATGAAAAGAAGAGGCATCTTTCACCCAGGAGCGAAGGATTTGAACTAAAATTTCCAGATGGAGGGGATAGGGTATTAATACATCTGACACATAATTTAAATGTGGGAATTTATCCTCTAAAAAAGGAAATATTGAATGACTTGATCGTAAATTATAAGATTTTGCGATTTCTTCTTCTTTTAAGGAAGATACTAATCGTAGGGAAAATGGAATTTCCACAATGACTGCAAACCCTTCTGATAACATTTGAGAATACAAATTGTTATTGTACCCACAAAAAGGATTTTTGTTATAATAATTAGTCGACAAAAAAAAAAAATGATTCTGGTGATACATTCGAGTAATTAAATGTTTTACCATTAGTAAACTGGATTTTTTGTCATAACCAGAATTTTCCAACAAAATGGATCCATTTAAAAAATGATCATGAGAAAATGCGTAAATATACTCCCGAAAGATAAGTGGGTATAGGAAGTCACGTTGCCGAGATTTCTCAAGTTCTAAATATCCTTTAAATTCCGCCATTTAAAATTTCATTTGAACTGGGGATACGATAATGGGATTTATTGGGTTATCAAATGATACATAGTGCGATACAGTCAAAACAAGGTATTACAGTAAAATAAAGAATAATAATAGATACCTCGTAAATAGGTAAGACTTATCAACGGACTCTCTATCCTCTCTTTTCTTTTGTCATCTAATTGGTTTCTATTTTAGGATAAAAAAGATGGTTAGAAATCCTTTATTTTTTCAACCCAATCGCTCTTTTGATTTTGGAAAAAAACTCTTTATCAATATACTGCTTCTTCTACACATTCCCCTCTACCTCATAACGTAGAGTAACTAATAGTTAGGACTTAGAAAAAAATGGATAACTCACTCATAAGAAAAGTCCTTCCCGCATCAAGCACTAATATAGTTTTAACGTCTAATTAGATCGGCGAATCATTCAAATTAAGAACATAAGCCCGTTACTTTTTATTTCTCTATAATTGGAGCATAGTGCCCTATCCATTTATTCATTCGACCCGACTTTACTTTTTTTTCCGCATCAAGAATTCAAACAAGTTTGGCCTAATCTAGTAAGGTAAAAATATTACTAGAATTTTCCATTAATACGACATGCTGCTTTTTCCATTCATTCCTTTCAGGATCAGTCGCGGTCTTACAAACTCTACCGATAGTATGGACGAATCTGTTACTTCATAGAAATGTGTAAAAGATGCTAGCCGCACTTAAAAGCCGAGTACTCTACCATTGAGTTAGCAACCCCAAAATATGAAAAATTTTTCTGTGTAGATACAATCGGAATCAAAATAACAAAAGAAATGAAATTAGATGACGTAATCAAAATATTGCAATAAAAAAAACTTCTTATATCACTTACACAAAAGTAATTTTTTGTATCACAAAAAATACAATGAGACCATCATGTGCGTGAAAAGCAAGGGTCATGAAAGGGAGATAACTAGCTTCATTTATACACAATCGGATTATATTTGTTTGATACACTGTTGTCAATATTAATGTGAATAATGAAAAACGCCTATAATGGACAAAACAAAAGAATTATAAATGAATAAAAAACAAATGGAAATAACAATTTGAGTTGAATAACTATATTTAACTAGATAAAGTTAACAAAATAGAATAAGAGAAAATATTCTAATAATAATAAATTCTATTAAAATAATAGAAAAGAATTAAAAAAAACTACGTACTTAGATTGGCACTATAGAGATAATCAACATAGATAGACATAAAAGATGTAGGCGAAAGAAGAAATTAAGGAAGAAGTAGAAAAAAATATATCGGGTTTGTGGATTGAATAAACCCGATATATTTTTTTTCTATTCATCTTAGATCAATTTATATCAATAAAATAAAAATCGATTTTTTCATTAGCGAAGACGCAATTTTAAGGTAATAAGTGTATAGTATGAATAGAACAAGAGAGAGGGGGAAATACTAAAGAAAAGGTTAGTCAAAGCTATATACAAGTTAAGTTATCACACCCTCGTTTTTTTATTTCATTAATAAAAATGGAATTTCGGTTATTGATTAAGGTGAAGTTCCGTAAAAACACCTGCCTTCTTTAAAATATCATGAACAGTTCCTGTAGGTTGAGCACCCTTTTCAAGGAAATATAGAATAGCAGGAACATTTAAATAGGTTTGATTCTTTATCGGATCATAAAAACCCACTTTACGAAGATCTCTTCCTTCTCTTCGGCATCGAACATCAATTGCAATGATTCGATAAACGGCTCATTGGGATAGATGTAAATTTTAAGTACCCCCCCCAGAACCGTATAAGAAGTTTTCTCCTCGTACGGCTCGAGGAAATTCAAAGTTATGTATAGAATTCTAATTAATGTCAAATAGATCTATAGATTATTAAATCAATTAGACTATGATTTAAAAATTTTTTTCTTATTCTTTTGTTTTTCTTTTGAAAAAAAAAACTCATTCTTATCCCCATAACTCAAGTTGGATAACTCTCACGCAAAGGAAAAAAACCCTTAAGCTTAAGCATTTCATTTATTGAGCGGTCTCTAACCTCTTTATTTTTGCCTGTCTCCGTTAGAATCTATTTCGATTCTTCATTCTGATCTAGTTTAGTTATTGAGACAATTGAAAAAGATTTTTACTTGTTCCGGGATCCTTTATCCTTTCCTTGAATCATTGGGTTTAGACATTACTTCGGTGATCTTTAATCGTTTCAAAATGGTAGCAACATACCATTTTTTTTGATTTCCTTTTTATCAAAGAATCATATAAATAATGGATTCTCGTGTGATACACTTTTAATCCAATTTGATGTTTGAATTTGAAACTTGTTCGAATTGGATCCTTTCGATTTGTATACCGAACCTATACTTACGAAGTAGTTTTAACTTATTGATTGACACTAACCCTAGATCTCTGCCCTTGATAAATGAATCAATACTTTCTACTCGAGCTCCATCATGTACTATTTACATCAAAAACCCTAAAAAAAAAAAAGAGCTCGAGTGCAACCGAACAAACTATGTCGAGTCAAGAGCATCTTCATTCCTATATAATATAAAATGGTGGGTGTAAGAATCCACAGTGGATCATGTCCTTCAAGTCGCACGTTGCTTTCTACCACATCGTTTTAAACGAAGTTTTACCATAACCTCTAATTTCTTGGAACTGGTATGTAATTGATTCATTTATGGAATCATGTATAGTCATTGGGTTAGTTGGTCCATAGTAATCTATACTCTTATGACATGGGTAGTTTTTGAAAAAGTCTTAGCAATACTTCAATTTATTGAAACCCATATTTTATTGTATATATTGTATCAATAACATTTTTTTGTATGAGTGCAATATTTATTTCTCTATATATAGATATTTTCTAGATAGAGAGAGATTTTTTGAAATTTCTATAAAATCAATTAAGAAATAATTAATTACGAATAATTAAGAATCTCCATTTTTCAATTTCTTCATAGAATGGATTCACGAGTTTAACACTTCTTCGAGTACCAAGGACTCATAAGAAATAATTAAAAAGATTTACTTGATTGAAAATTTACTACCTAAATATTATATTATAATATTATTTGAATAAATTTTTGTAAAGGATTTATTACATTTGATTATGATAAATAAATGTATATTCGGGATTAACCCATCAATTAGATAGATCTAAAATAAAAAAAAAAAAAAGAAATAAAACGATAAAAATAGATAATAACAATACATACATATCAGCATTTTCTGCCTAGTTTATTTAACTTAAGAGACTCAATAATCTTTCCTTAAAATAAAGTGAAAAAGATGTATGAATTGTTACTTGGATTTACAATTATTCATTACAGACAAACATACGAAAAAATGAGGTGAAAAGAAATACATAATATGTTACATATGTAACTTGATTCTTTGTTAATCAGATTCGGGCAGATATTCAAATTGATATCTTCCGTTATGGATTAACTCCTATCTACCCCCAATTAGATCGAGTAGATGCATCATAAATAAAAAAAGGATCCTACGGGGGACTGGACTAGTTTCGGAGGTGCTAGACTATCTTGTATAAGGCGAAAGTCAAACAGATCTAGAGTAAACGATTGTTCCTACCTATTTTTTTTTATTTGACTCTAAAATTTAGTACCCTAAACCCTAAATAGGTCTTAAGTTTCTTAAGACCATTAATTCAATTCCATTAGTGCCAAAAACACAAGACCTTCGTGTTTATAATTCAGAAATCCACAGAAAAAAAATACTCGGGTTTCACAAACCATTTAAGAGATAGAGAATAATAGAGGCTTTCGCATTTCTGAAATGCATCATTATAAGAAAATAATAAAGAACAATCACATTCGATCTATATTTAGACTCTTAAGCATAAGGTTGTTTAAAACGGCAATCTATAGTCTGATATCGAATATTTTTCCATATATCTTATAATATACTATTATTATATAATAATAATACGCATACTCTGGGACGGAAGGATTCGAACCTCCGAATAGCGGGACCAAAACCCGTTGCCTTACCACTTGGCCACGCCCCATTTATATTCAACACTAATAAACACTAATATTGGTAGTGCTTAGTCGTCAATTCCAGTACAAATATTTATAGAATAAATTAGATTGTTGCTCAGATTTTGATACGTTTATAGATCCAATTAAACTCAATTTATTGATCATTACATATAATTCCATTAAGATATTGTATGAAAGTAGGATTTCTTCTATTCTCGTTTTATTTGAGAATTGAAGGATTTTTGATTGGCTGAGTTCAAATCAAAGAAAGGTTTTTTGACCTACTTTATGTTATTAATTTTTCCCTTATCCCTTATATCATAGCAATAATAGGGGATTAATAACTCAATCAAATCAAAAGAAATACAATTATCTTCAAGAACAAAGAAAAAAAAATTGTTATGCTTAATATCTTAAGTTTCATCGGTATCTGTCTTAATTCTTTCCTTTATTCAAGTAGTTTTTTCGTCGCCAAATTGCCCGAGGCCTACGCTTTTTTGAATCCAATAGTAGATGTTATGCCAGTAATACCTCTATTCTTTTTTCTATTAGCTTTTGTTTGGCAAGCTGCTGTAAGCTTTCGATAATATTTTTAATACTGTCCGAGACAAATTCATGATTTACTAGAAAAAAAAAAAAAAAGATTCTAACTAGTTATAAGATCAGATAAGTTGTACATACAGTCTGAAGCTTTAAGTTGAATCCAATATTGAAATTATTCTATAGCTATGATAAATCTGGATCACTCTCATTTTCTTATTCTTACTTTTTTCCTTTGAACGACCCTCTTCGAGTCCCCCACAATATAGAATTGTGGGTATGAAATCCAATTTTGAGTAATCAAGGACTCAACTCTTAAAATTTTTTCCTATTTATAGAAATAACTTCACTGCATTTCTTGGTGTCAAACCAGATTAAAATAGAGAATCTATTCTCTTAAAAAAAAAATGATCTTGGAGATTGTGTAATGCTTACTCTCAAACTATTTGTTTATACAGTAGTAATATTCTTTGTTTCTCTCTTCATTTTCGGATTCCTATCTAATGACCCGGGACGTAATCCGGGGCGTGAAGAATAACAAAATCAGATTTTTTTTCCTTGCTTGATTTTGAAATGTTCTTAACATTTTATCTATTCCACATCTTTCCTCAACTATAAAAAAATACCAAGTAATTGACAGAAACGGAAAGAGAGGGATTCGAACCCTCGGTACAAAAAAATCGTACAACGGATTAGCAATCCGACGCTTTAGTCCACTCAGCCATCTCTCCCCAAATTGAAAAAGGATAATTACTATGATACATTGTATAAAAAATAGAAAATAAAGGCTTGAAAAAAGCCCTTCTTTATCTCTCTTTATTATCTTTATCTACCCCTTTATAGATATATAATTTCATTATATTGATATAGATAATTATCTAGATATATCGATGGATATCTATCAAATCGATAAAAACTTTTTTTTATTAGGAATTCCATTTAGATAAATTAGATTTCATTAGATAAGGGCTCAAAAGAAGAGATATCTTCAATCCTAATATATAAATAATACCAATATATTAAAGATTCATAAAAATATTTATAAATAAAAAGAAAGTACCTTTTTTAGTTTATTTCATCCGAAAAGCCCTTTTCTTTTTATTTTTAGTTCCACGGCCTGGCCTGGTCAGTACCTAGCCGGGCTTTTTTTGTTCCAATAAATCGTAGATCAAATTATTTATTTGATTTGAAAATGTTTTTGAAAAAAAAAAAAATAGAAACAACAAGAATCCTAAGAAGATTTATTATTTCAATTCCTATGATACAGAAAAAGATGATATAGAATCAAGGTTCGATTTCTTATTATTATTTTTTAGTACTTTACTAGAATAAAAAACTTGTTAATTAGTTAATTAAAACGAGTCCTCTTTTCCTAATCTCATTAGTGGCCCTGATGAAAATACGTCAACGCTCAAATTTTCATGATTATTTTCTGATCCGATCTTTTTATTACTTATTAATACGACTTATTTTCGTCTTCGACAAAAGGTCCATTTATATACAATAATTGCATTGTAGCGGATATAGTTTAGTGGTAAAAGTGCGATTCGTTCTATTAATCCCTTAATAGTTAAGGGATCCTTCGGGTTGATTAATATTCCGATCAAAAACTTTATTTCTTAAAAGGATTTAATCCTTTACCTCTCGATGAAAGATTCGAGGAAAAATAAAAATTCTCGTGATTTGTATCCAAAAATATGTTCTAAATTGAAAAAATTGGATCATGAAATTACGAAACATAATTTTATTGAATTGGATCAATACTTCCAATTGAAGGAATAAGGGATCCATGGATAAAGGTGGAATTTTTTCTAATCGTAACTAAATCTTCAATTTTTTCTTTGTATAAGGGAGATTGAAGCAAAACAAAATAGCTATTAAACAATGTCTTTGGTTTACTAGAGACGTCGACATCGTTTTTTTAGCTCGGCGGAAACAAAATACTTTTCCTAAGGATTATATTAAATAGAAATAGGGAACGAAATAAATAACTGGAAAGA